>NC_081205.1:32750312-32975312 GCF_902713425.1 Acipenser ruthenus | reverse complement strand
CTGCAGTTTGCCATGTGTCAGTCTGTGTGAGGGTTTCTTTATAGAGGGCACGCGGACCTTAGTGCTTCAAAACATTTTCAAAAACTTTTATCACAGAAAAATAATGTTGCACATTCTGTTCTGCAAATCAGTACATCTCTGAGAAAAAACAAACAAACAAACAAAATAAATAAATAAATAAATATGCATTTCAGTGAAGGCGCAAGATTGAATAACAATGCCTTAGCTGGCATCTTTGTTTTTTCAAATACACATCATGAGTGCGATAATATTTAATATTTTAATACGTCTTACATCAGGGCAAAAAAACCCCCAAAAAAACAAAAAGGATTAGAGCTGCCATACGGATCACAAGACTTGTTAGAAAATCTAAATACAGTGTAGACTAGCCTGTCTGCTGCTTTTTATTACATATACATGAAGAGGATGTCCTGTGTTTGACTGAGTTAGGGGATAGAATCCCTTTCTCCTGGGTGTCTTAGGGAGGGGGAGACTGAAAGAGCATAGAGGGACCTCCTTCCAGCTCCATTCAGCAAAGCAGCTTGTGCAGGATATTCACTCTTTGAAAGAGGCACTATGCAAGTATGTGTGTGTGTGTGTGTTGGTGTGGAGGGGGACGGGGGGACAGGACTTCATCTCCAGTCAAACAGGCCAGCACCCTTTGTTTCCATTCAGAAACACAGCCAAGCCTTTGAGAGGTGGCCAGACATCTTTGTGCAGTATTTCAGAAGGACTTCTCTCCCCTCTCTCCTTTTACCCCTTCTTCTTTCCTTCCCCAGCACCCCTCCCTGCTGTTTCTCCTCTGCTTTATTCCCTGGATGAGTGGAATGCTTTGTCTGTAAACGGACACGTTGCCGATCAATCAGAGCGATTGAGCGATTCATTGCGGAGAGGGTGAGGGTGGGGAGGCTGATTGATTGCTCTCACTCAGGTCTTTCCTCCGAGGGAATTCAGAGAAGAAAAAACAAAACAAGCAAACAACCAGCCCATCTGCCCCTGTGTTGTGTGCTTTTGGACTTCAATTAAAAATGCAGAATGCTTTGGGGCTGCTGAAGAGAGCAATCCCAGATATTGTGTTATAGCTGCTTCTGATGTTTGTACAATTCCCCAAAACACATTTTTGTCCTCCAAAGTTTACATACTGTACTTTATTGTCTATCTCGTGTTTTTTTGGTTTTGTTCTCTGAACACCTCGTGCAAACATATGACTGGGATTTCATTTCTGCCCATGTTGCTGTTTATGAAGAATGCAGCTCCAGATTATTTTCTTGGGGGAGGGGGGAGTGGGGAGTTGTGCCAAGTTAGGTATCACCCCCTGCATCTGAAGATTAAAACATCCTCCCGCCCCTCTCTCTCCCATTACGTGGTTCTGCAAGAATCTGCTCATTTTAATGAAACTGCCAACATGCAGAGAGGACATCAATGGCGACATTGTGCTGGGGATTCAGGTCGGAGCCACTGACTGCATATCATAATCGCAACGTGAAAAAACACAGCAGGAATACTCTGTACGACAGACTAGCCCCAGGCAGTGCTTCTGTACTTTTTAATTAAACAATGGCATTTTAATGAAAGTCTTTTAACAGATAACATCGCTAGCTACCTCTTTGATTGTCTCTCCACACTGCTGCACTGGATTGCACTCTTACCACAGCAGTACCACACTAACTCAGAGCTGCCCATAACCCTACCTACAGAGGGCACAAGCTGCTTTCTGCAGTACTGGGAGCTCATTTCAGTGCATTGGTCACCTGTAACCTGAGAGCTGTTGTTTTGTCAGGTTTTATAGAAACGCCTGGTTGCCTCTCCTTATCTCTGCTACCTTCTCTCCCTTCGTCTCTCTTGGTACCTCCCTCAAAGGCAATATCTCCTATAAAGACTCCATTATTCCTTGTTATAAACCGTCGCCCTCCCACGCAACACACACTGTTAACTGCAGGCGCTCACTAGTCTAGTTTAAGAACAGGTGCATAGTGGTGGACGAAGGTCCGGGACAGGGAACCTTTTTCAAAAGACGTTCCTGTTCCAGCTGTAATTAAGCATTTTAAAACTGATTTCTTTCCAGAGCGCACCAAACTCATTGCTCACAGACCTCCCTGTAACTTTGGATAGCCCATGTGAACACATTTTGTGGGTCTTGTTGCAACAGAAATGGGCATCTTACTGTAATGTCAGAGCCCCGATAAACTGGGATAGAGAAGCCATGTACCCTACCCAGCTGAAGCATCATAAAACCTCAGAACAGACAGTCACAATCTTCTTCAGGACCTGAGGGACTGTATCCCCAGCAGGGACCCTCGCAATGTGACTAGAAGGATTTATCAGAGATTCAATTTACCCCTAAATAAATCTGTGAGAGTGAGCTGCCTGTCAGGAAGCCTCCCCAGACAGCCTGGGTCTTGGAGGGGGAGGGGGGGTCGTAAATAAATCAACACCCCCCAACAATTAGGCCCTACATGCTGCTCTTGTCTTCGATCTGTGGCTGATTATCAGAGAGGGAGCTCAGATCACCATCCCAGTCTATATGTATCCACTTTTCCATATATAAAAAAGAAGTGGCTCGCCATTGACCCGAGTGCAAGAAGCAGGGATTTGTAACAGTTTCTACTGGTTACAAAGAAACCCAGTGCTGGTGCGATGCCAAGTGCACTGTCAAACCACCAGCGCGCCGGTGTGTGTTCATAGAGAGAGAGAGAGAGAGAGAGAGAGAGAGAGAGAGAGAGGGAGGTAGTTATATTGTTCAAAGGGAAGGGAACAATGTTTTTTTTGTGTTTGTTATGTTCTGTAATTGTATTTTTGTTTTATTATTTCTGTTTTGTATTATAAAAGCTTTGGCAATACCTGAGCGCTCCATTTCCATGGGTTCTGGACTGCACCCCCACCCCCCCTCTCCCAGTGCCCCCCCCCCCTCCATTAGAGCCACGAAGCTAGGAGACAGTGTAGCATTTCTGACATTCCTGTCCATCTCCTGACTGGACGGTGTCCTTACCATCTTCCGCACCGTGTTGCTTGTTTAAATTGTGGTTTCTTTGTTTTTCTCAATTTCACGCACGTCTGGTTTCCAAAAACACCCTTGGTATTTATTTCCCCCTTTGTATCCGAGAAGTCAAAACGAACTGGCTTGTTGACTGACCGTAACCAACCTTAACTTCAAGAGCCATTGCCCACGTAGTTTCCCCTGCTCCTCGCTGTGTTAAACTGCGTTGAAGTGCATTCCGTTCTCTTCCCTGTCCTGAATGCTAATGAGCAGGCAGGTAACCCATCACAGTGTTAATAAGTGAAGGAGACCTGCAGCGTGACAACTGGAGTAATGGAGAGCAATAGGGATTAAGGTCCCTAACTTGCCTTGGGCTCAGTTTTTCATTTGCTGGTTTTAAACGAGTCGCTCTTTTTGTTGCAGTTGTTGTGCATGTTGTTTGTGGTAACTAAAGTTGACGTGTTAGCTGGAGGATTATATAGTATACGTCTATTTCATTTAGTGATTAAGTACTGTATGGATGAGTTACCAGCTGAATTTATTAACAATTTAGCCTATATTTCTAATGGATTTCATGTTCAGTAATTACACTTATTTAACATGTAGTCAACATTAAATTGCCATGAATAGTTTTTTTAATGTGTGACCAAGATATCTTACCTGATAAGGTATTCAGTGCATTTTACATATATTACATTCATGCTTGTGTGTGTGTGTGTGTGTGTGTGTGTGTGCATGTGTGTGTGTGCGTGTTTGTGTGTGTGTGCGTGTGTGTGTGCGTGTGTGTGTATGCGTGTGTATGTGTGCGCGTGTGCACGTGTATTTGCGTTTGTGTGTGTGCATGTGTGTGTGTGCGTGTGTGTGTGCGTGTGTCTGTGTGTGCGTGTGTCTGTGTGTGTGTGTGCGCGCGCGCGCGCGCGTGTGTGTGTGTGTGTGTGTGTGCGTGTGCGTGTGTGTGTGTGCCCTTGTAAGTCTTGTTTGCCAGTGTATTTGTGTGGTTCTGTGACTCATGTCTAGTTTATCTAAGGCTGCCAGATTTAATTGCTATGTTTCAGAGGGAGCGTTCAGTTGACAAAGGATTTCATCAGTCTGAAAAGCCCAGGAAGTAAAATGTGTTATAAACTTGAGTGTGTGTCTGTGTCTTTTAAACCTTTTTTTCTGTTCCTCCAATGGCGTGACATTTTTATTTTGGAACTAGTGCCTATTTTCAAGGCTTCCGAATGTAAGTACAACAGTACTGTGCAGTGCAGTGGAAAGCTGAATCTCCAAAGCCAGTAGTATTGTGAAGTGTCACACTGTTCCACAGACTCTGTATTCTGTGGAAGCACAGCCAGGCCCCGGATCAGCTGTGTAAACAGACACATTCAGGAAACAAATACGCTGTTGCTGGAGTGAAAATGAAGATCAATTTTTTTGCATTATCAGTATATCTGCATGTTTGGATACAGTTTGCATACATTCATTTCTTAGCAGACACCCTTATCCAGGGTGACTTACAATTGTTCCAATTTTATCACATTATTTTTGCATACAATTACCCATTGATACAGTTGGGTTTTTACTGGAGCAATCTAGGTAAAGTACCGTGCTGAAGGGTACAACAGCAGTGTCCCCCACCTGGGATTGAACCCACGACCCTCTGCTCAAGAGTCCAGAGCCCTAAACACTACTCCACACTGCTGCCCAATGTTGACTAATGGGACTGGGAGGCAGTGCGGCTTAATGGTTAGAGCTATGGGACTGGGAGGATGGAGTGTGTGTCTGGATGCTTTGTTGCTATGTCAAATAGGAGCTTTAGCTGAAGTCATTTAATTTGAATTTGCTTGGTGAGGAAATCTTTCAATATTGATATTAAATCAATAGTACTGCTGGTGTAGTTACGCCTCATTACCCCGGGTAAGGAAGCAGCCTAATACACTGGTATTGTGTGCTAGGGGGTCGTATACAATGTATAGACATTTCTCTTTCATTGTGTGATTAGCTGAGTTTCAAATACATACTGTAACTGTGTTGTGGCTCCAGGATCAGGGTTAAGTGGGTCATGAGGCATCACGCAGCCCTGTCTGTCTCACAGAGGTGACTGGACAGGCAGGCAGCAGCAGGTTAAGTTGCTTGATTTGAGGTGAATGAGAAAACCCCCACAGGACACAGGCCTGAACAATCGGCCTCTGCCGCAGGTCTCCACGCCACTCACTGACAGCCTTTCTTCCCATTCTCATGGCCTGTCTGGGGGGGGGGGGGGGCTACCCATAAATCTAGCAGCTTTCCAAATCATGGTAGGCGTAGGCCTTGCATATAAAAGGAAAACAATAAAAAGAGAACACAAATACAGTGACGGCAGAATTTATTTAAAATATATCATTTTATTTAAGGTATTTTAAACATCTGCATACTTCTTCTTTGTTTGTTTGTTAACTCTTTAACCATTTTTGTGATATTTGTCAGCTTGGAACTACAAAACAGAAATATAATCCCTCACTAAACAAAAACCCTAAATAGGAAAAATTGTTATTTGCAACAAATCACAATCCGTCCACATGATGTCATGTGATGCATAGAGTTAAACTGCTGTAGGCTAGGACTCGTGATATCAGAGACTAATAGCCATTTATTTATTTCTTTATTTTCAGCTTTGTTGCTACACATAAATAGCCCAGGGTTACAGTAGCATCCTCTAAGCCCAGGGCGTTGTTGACTCCAAAGGATTTCATGTGTTTTTGTTCAGAGTAATTGTGCATGTGCTCTCGGCCACCCCAAAACTGCAAAGACATCACAGTCGTACAGCTTATGAACTGCAGAGAAACCATCGAAATAATAGTGAGAGAGAGAGAGAGAGAGAGAGAGAGAGAGAGAGAGAGAGAAGCTACCCCCTTAAAAAAGTTTTCTCCATTATCATCATTTTTCAATTGTGAGTGGGCAGTTAGAGTGTGTAGCAGAATCCCCAAAGTGGTGAATAAAAAATCCTTTTACATCAAACATGAGCACTTCGAAAGGGAGAGGACTGTAACCTTAATATTCAGTGCTGCTTGTGCCTCCTTATGCACCCGTACAGTGCAGCTGCTGTGATGTTGTTGCCATTCTCTGCACAATTTGCTTCAGATTCCTTGCGGGCTGCAGTGCAGTGTTGATTTCCCTTACAGAACGAGGCAGTCACTCTGTGAGTCAGGGTGTGAATATCTGAGCTCTGGTAGATCAAAGGTAACCTTCAGAATCAGTCATTATTACAAGCAAAACAATAAGCCTGACCCCTAAAATGCAGTAGAACAGAGAATAACAGTGAGGAGGTCTCCTGACACAGACAGCACCCCCGGGGTCTTCAAACTGCAAGATTTACAGCTGGGGGCAGAGCTTCCAACCTCCGTCCTGTGTAATTAGG
Source organism: Acipenser ruthenus (assembly GCF_902713425.1). Taxonomy (NCBI): domain Eukaryota; kingdom Metazoa; phylum Chordata; class Actinopteri; order Acipenseriformes; family Acipenseridae; genus Acipenser; species Acipenser ruthenus. The sequence continues at coordinate 32,968,959 of NC_081205.1, read as the reverse complement.
ACTCTTCACCCAGAGCCCCGGGTTGTTTCCCTGCACTGCAAGCCACAACTCGCACAGCAGAATCTGTGTCACAGAGATTTAATAAGATAAGACCAGCATAGCAGCATGAGCAATTGCAGTCTTTAGTATTGGTACTGTTAGGAACCTCGCTGCCATGAAGAAGCTTGTTTTTAAACTGGAATGCCTAGCACTGATATTGGTTCTACTTGACTATCTCTTCATAGTAAACAGCACATGCATGCTGAAATAAGGAAGAAAAAAAAAATATGTGCAACCGCAAGAAATCCCCAATGAATCCAATAACCGTGCTGGATTCTGCACCAGGACCACAGTAAATACAGTGCATTTCCACCACAGACACCACAGTGAGTTTATTATAAAAACACAGTGTTCAGTAAAGCTTTAATCTCTCCTGCTGTGCTCCCTGGTATTGAGGGCGCTGAGTTTCCAATCCTCCAGCACCAGATTCACCCAGCTAGCTCCGCTCCCAAGCTATTTGGATGCTAATGACCGCAGTCGGCTGTGTCAGCGCTGAAAGCGCATCCTCGCTCATCCTCCAATGCAAGAGAATTAAGAGAAAGTCTTAAGTCATGGTTTACCGCTGTCAGTTTGTAGCCTCCAGATTCCAATTACCGTGCTTTAAACCATAACGAAATAATCCGCGATGGACAATTTGAGTTTAAATGGGATTTTTAAAAATTTGATTTCCAGAGCCAAAGTACAGTATTATTATTATTATTATTATTATTATTATTATTATTATTATTATTATTATTTGTTTTGTAGCAGATGCCCTTATCCAGGGCGACTTACAATTGTTACAAAATATCACAGTACAAAGTATCACATTACAGATAAGAGTAGTTATAAAGTACAATACAATCAGTAGCAAATAAGATCAAATTCAAATAAGAGCAAAATAAAGAATACAGTGAGTAATTACATTTAAGAGCGAGTTTGACTGAGAGCAGTTATAAATATGAGCTTATACGAGTAAAGTCCAGTAAGAGCATGTAGTGAGTGCGATAAGTGGATGAGAATGATTTCAAATAAGAGCAATTCCAAAAAAAAACATGAATACGGATACCTGTAAGAGTAAAATCAAGTACAAGATACAGGAAGTAGTTAAAATTAAGAGCAGTGGTATAAAAGTAGATACAAAAAAATCAAAACAAAAATCGTCCAAAAAGTAGCTCTCAACACTATACTGTACAGAGCTAACAAAAGCAGCACAGCTAATTTGGTATTGAGAGTCAGCTAATTTGAAATGGGGAATTCTGCTCAGCTATGGCATTTAATGGACAGCAAAAGAGTGAAATGCTGTAGGCCTACTGCTGCCTTATCTCCCCGGCAAATCTCGCTCCATGGAGCCTGTAGTTTTCTACTAACTTCTTAACCTTTTAAACTATGTTTGAACACTTGAGCAGTCAAAGGTTCACAGTTCATTACAGAGTAACATGCCTTCATAAATCACATTTTTATAAGTTACCAGCCAGCCGTTGTTTGCTAGTAGTTATTTTATTTATTTATTTTTTTTACTGACATTTAAAATTATATTGGGTGGTTTAAAACTTTAGATCATTTAAAAAGCATAGCTCAGCAGTCGGCCCCCCCCCCCCCCCTCCCCTCTTCTCCTCTCCACACCCCTCCCTCCCCTCTCTTCCACACACTGCTCCAAACAGGTCTGTTGTGTTGTTTAAATGCACCTCTGCATTACGGATTTGAAATTCCATTTCAGCTCTGTGGACTGTTATTATCCAGACCCTGTCATTAGAGGTTTTAAAAAAAAAAGACTCCTTGCCTGTTGTCCAGGGGAGTGTGTGTGTGTGTTTTTGATCATTCATGACTAATGGTCACGTATTGAGACTGCCATTCCCCAGGCAGTCAGACCAGCAGCTGCCTCATTTTATGGGGGTTGGTGGTGCTGGTGGGGGGTCGGGGTAAGGCAGGTAAAGAAGGTTACCTCACCGAGTCTCGTGAAAGTGATTTTCAGTCCTATCCCAACTGCATGTATTGCAGTGAGCTTCAATCAAATATATGACAATGGAAAAGATTGTTAGCTCTGTGAGTATCGGGTCATGGTCAGAATGGCATCCTGTTTCTCCAAACTGTGTGTCACAGCGAATGGAAATATCCTCTCTCCTATTCCCACTGCCTCAGGTTTTTGCCGCCTCACTTGGTGCTAGAGTGGGCAAGCAGAGATCAGTGCTAAGCTTCTAATAACTGTGGAGTGGTTATTCTGTGCAGAATAAGCTGCAGTAGATTTACTGATTTCCCCACTTGGAAAACTTGTTAAAGATAAAAGATCAAATTACGCAGCAGCCTGTCATCTGAGCACCAAATCTCTTTATGACTGTATGGGAGTCTTATCTGACGAGAGACAGTGAGAGAGGAGGAGAGACTCAGAATCTCTCCTGCAACACCCACACTCCCTGTCCTCCCTTCCCAGCTTGAACTCTGTGGTACCTTTCCCTGCCCTGCCAGATGAGCTACATTGAGATTCACCGACACACAATAAAAGCCCTCTATGTTCGGCCATTAACTCTGCTCTCCCATTGCAACAGGAGGGATTTCTCATCTAAAACAGCAGATAGAGAGAGAGAGAGAGAGGGAGAGAGGGAGAGAGAGAGAGAGAGAGGGGGGAGAGAGAGAGAGAGAGAGAGAGAGCGAGAGCGAGAGAGAGGCTGAGTGCTTTATTGTTTTAAAACAAAACAGCAGGAAACTCCTGAAACTTCCACATATTCCACTTACTCATCTCTCTTTCTTTTTTTGCAGTCTCAAGCATAAACAGATGCCCTTCACTGCGCCATATGTCTGTGTTTTCAAAGCCTGTTGCTGCTGTTGTTGTTATCTCTGTGTGTGAGTGTGTGTCTGTGTTTTTAGTAGCGTTCCCATTCTCTCTCTCTATCTCCTGAAGTGCTGAGTAACTCGATCTCTGATTTTTAAACCTCAGAGATACAGACCCTCTTCCTTCTCTCTTTCTCCTCTTTTCTCCTCTTCTCTCATTGTGTTTTTAATTTATTGAAGATTTGTATTGAGGAGTGAGGACTAATACATCTTTTACTGGGGGCGCAAAGGTGTCCCAATTGATCTGCTTAAGTGGCTCTTGGGAGCCGGTGCTTTCATTGGGGCTCATGCATTATGAAGTAGGAAAGTGTTCAGTGATACTGCACTCATATTCTAGCTTTGACATGCTTGTTTAGTGGCAGGGTACTGGGGGTCACCTCCATCCAACCCGGCATGTAACAAGAAGAACAATGTCCCACCAGCTCTGGGTCTACTTGACCTCTGACATGCCTACCGGTCCCTCAGCTCTAACCACTAGGTTGTAGGTTTTGCTTTAGCTCCAAATTCACACCATAACTGTTTCAAAACTTATGAGCAAGAAACAACTTGCGGGAACACTTAATTAGCTTTCTAGGAGATTGTATTCCTAGTTGTGCTGTACAGTAGGATCCAAGTTGGGTTTAGTTGGCTGGTGTCTATTAGCCTGTTCTTCCTGAAGCACCTCTATTGATATAAACAGTATATTAAAAAAGCAGAAAGACAGGCAGAAAGACTAGAAGGTTCCCTCGCGGGCGTCCGGTTTAATTAGCACCCCGACTGATGGATGGATTGCTGAAGCGAGGATAGTGGAGGAGGTAACTGCTTCTTCTTCTTCTTCTTCTTCTTCTTTGATTGGTTCATTCTGAATCCCTGAAGGATCACAGTACAGTACAGTAGAGAGAGAGTGAGAGCGAGAACAAGAGAGAGAGAGAGAGAGAAGGAAACAGTGACAGCAAAACTGTAATAGAGTTCAGAGAAACAACTGCAGGCGGTGGGGGGGGGGGGGTCCTTATTCAGTTATCCTATAGTGTTTTTATAATGAGACAACACATGTTCATTTTGATTAAGCACTGTGGTATGATTTTTAATAATGTAGCTCTTGGACTCGGACTGCTAAGGGCCCCTGAGGTGTAGCTATGAACCCTCTTGGCAGTGCAGCTCCCAGTTGATTACCGACCATCCGACCATGAGAAGAGGTGAAGGGGGTCATCTACCCTGCAAATGTCACTGCGCCACTGCCTCCAGCTGGTAGATAGCCTTGTGTGGCCCCTGGTAGTGACATCGAGATCCCTCGTAGCTGGGCAATATGACAGAACAGTCTTTTTTTGTTCATTTTTTTCTAGCAATTATTTTTTTTAATGCCACAGCTGCTGTATGTGTTTCAGTGACACTAGCTGTGATTTGGAGGTTCAGCCAGTTGTAACAGATCCAATGAAATCCCTTAGCGAGCAGTTAGAGCAAAGCGCTGCGATGCAATCCTTACTGAGATCACCCAGTGGGCTTTCTTTTCTTTTTTTTTCTTCTTTCCTCCTAATAAAAGTTCTACTTTAACACAGTTACTGACTGTTTAAAGGGTAATCTGCAAGTGTGGTAAATTACAGGAGGCTGTCTTCTGCATGAGGAGCTTCCATATGACACCTGTAATTAGAAAAAGACTCAACGGCATGTATATAAACTAGAGCAGTGCCATTTTATTGTGTTACAGTCCTTTGAACCAAAAGGAGCTACAAATGATTGCTTTTGGACTGGGGTGGGGGGGGGGGGGGCACTCTGGCGTTGTGATTTATGTGTATTAATTTGGTTTCTCTGTCTTCTTTTTCAGAAACGTTAATGGACACGAAATGGGCCATATCAGAGCTAGCCTGGACATCCCATCCAGAGTCTGGGGTAAGACAGGGCTCTCTGTTTAATAAGAGCACAGACAGTGGCAAACTGGAATACCAACACCCAAGTGACTTTGGGGCCTGATCTGAGGAGTTTATCCATGTGTTTCAAATAAAAGCTGTTTATGAGGTTTTTGTAAATTGCATTTCCATATTTCCAAGCAATTTATTTATGACTTTGGTTTCAGATCCATATCTGATGCTATTTTTAACCCAAGCTATTATGGGCAGGTACATGGGAACAAGGTGAGCTAAATGCACTGACGCTGTTTCCTCGATAAGTTTGATAACAGAAGCAGATGCTCTTTCTGTTCTATGCAAACTCAATGAACATGGTCCAGTGTGATGCTATAGACACAGCAATGTGGTGTTGTGTTGTTTTGCAGCCCCCTGCTCAACATCTCTCCCCCCCTCTCTCTCTTGTCCACATTCCTGACAGCCAGCCAGGAGCCCAGTGAAAGCATTATACTTTATTTGAACATTTCCTTGGCCGTGTTTTAGGAAGCTGAATCACTAAACCCCTATCTCTGTATCCTGCCTCCTTCCCGGTCCGTGCTGCCAAAGAGGTGCAGTGAGGAAGATTTTTATAAAATAGCTCTATTCATATTATTGAGTGGATTGGATTTGACCTGTTACAGGCTTCAGAAAACTCTTGCGAAAGGGATTTATGTCCCAAGAGTTTATTCCTAGAAAGCAAATGTATTGAAAAAGAAAACGAAAAGGATGCTGGGCTGCTTCCACTGTAATTAGGATTTATACAACATTTTGTCTAGGTGAAAGCTTGGTGCATGACCCTAGTAAAAACTGCTTGGAGCTGCCAGGATATTTAACCCCCTGGTCTGCAGTTCCACGGCTCTGTTTTGTGCTGATCCAAGGGTAGTCAACCTTATTATAGTTCTCACACATTAAAGATGCTCCGGGGCTGCCCTGGGCTTTGTGACTTGACTGTACCAGCCTGCTTTACGCTTGCATCTACTTCCATTCACCCAGCCCAGCTGTTCACAATCCCCCTTTACTTCCAAGCAACTTAGTGGCAACAAAGAAAGTGACAGTGCTGACCCCCTGCAGCCCTCCTCGGCAGCCTGCTCTTCACCCCCAGGATCAATCTGCACAAAACAGCAGGCTTCGGGTAGGAGGGGGCCAAGAGGCATAAACAACACAACGCGCTCCCACCAGATGTTCATTTGGTAACCCTCTCCCGATACATCACCACACTCTTTGTAATACAGGTTGGCAAGATTAAGACAGAGTTCTAAATATGGTTTTAACGGCATGGCACATATGCAAGGGGCGGGGCTTAGATGTATTGAAGAGGAAAGTAGTGATGCACTGTGCAGTGTGTGCAGCAGTGATGCACTGTGCAGTGTGTACCGTAGTTCTATCAGTTACATAGTGCAGCCATGCGCTGGGCGCTGGGGAGGGGGAAGGGGATGGGGGGGGGGGGGGGGGGGCAGTCAGGATTTCAAGCCACAGCGATTGAGTAAAAAAGACTTCCAGTTGAGTTTTATCTGTTCTTCTTTGTTTCACCGTGAGCGTACTCTGGTTCTGTACACAGACCGAAATGGAATTTCAATTACCAACAAAAGCCTTTCACAGCAGTTTAAATTCACTTCGTTTTTAACAGAGAGATATATGGCACTGTTGATGTGAGCTGTCACTACTGAAACAACAGAAAGTCAAACAGGCTCATTCCCTTGTTATGCAGAACCAAAGACCGCTGTGCTTTGCAGTCGGTTGGCCTGCACCAAGTGCTCTCTCAGCTTGGGCAGGTGTTTGCGGACCTGTCCTCAACATTTCTGGCTCAAGGACTCTTTTTTAAAGCTTAATTTGGTCTGTATTGCCCTAAGAAAACTCCAGTGATGACAAGCATACTCTGAGCAGGCTGAGTGCCGCTGAGCAGCCTGCTCTGTGCAGTCCTCCTCTGTCCACTGCTTGCTCAATCCTCCTGCACCACCAGACAACAGGAAACAGCTTTCAAGAGGCTCTTGTTTAAGCTTCAGCTATGCTCCGAGTGATCCTTACTCCTGTTTGTGAACACCACCCAAGTTCTTGAGCTCTCCAAGGTTTTGTTAGACGAAATCCCTTTCCTATCTGCCTGCTTAGCAGTGGCAGTGGTGGTTGTGAGGGAGATTGAAAGCAAGATAAGCCCAGGTTTGGGTAGCACCCTTTATGTTTGCATGATGTGCCTGCTTATTAAAAAAAAAAACTGTTAAAAAAGGTTTTCTAAAAGAGTAAGGGCAATTATGTGAGCAAATGTTTCTGACATTTTCTAAATCTCATCTAAATTTAGACAGTGTACCGCTTTTAAAGAGGTACACTAAAGAAAGTCACACACACACACACATGCATACACACACACACACACACACACACACACACACACACACTGTTTCTAAAGTGTTTATTGATTGACCGTGTGATGATTGATTTCTCTCCACCCCAATTGATTTTCTTTTCTTTTAAGCCATCTAGGATAGCTCAATGAAGAAGTGTCTATTTGCCAGTTTGGTGATGGCTCGATAAATAGCCTGTCACACGTGGATCCATATAATTATTCTCAATAAACCCCATGCTGATTAAAAGCAATGCCCTAGTTTAGCACCCCATTTGCTTGGAAATTGTAATAAACACATGCAGATCCCTGGTGGTTCCCCCTCCCCACTCCATAAACACAGGCAGATCCCTGCTGGTTCCCCCTCCCCACTCCCCAGTCAGGCATCACAATGAGAATGGAGGTTCGGTGAAACAGGTTTGATTATCTGACAGGGCAAGTACATTAAGAAACAAATATGTTCCCTATGAAAAGGCGAGGCACAGACAAAAGAATTCGTGCTATTTTCAATGCATATCTTTGTGACTTATTTAAAATACACATCTATTAAAAGACTGATAATTTTAATCCTAAAAAAACAAAAATATTTCAACAATGTGCGATTTCCTAACAAAAAAAAAACATTTAAAGGACTCTCGAGTACACTGGTATTAGTGCTATGCTTACACTGCATTCAATTTCATGTCCATTTGTATATGTCTTTGTACAGTGGGTTCATGAAATAATTTTAGCGCAACGTGCTGTTATCTCCGTAACTTTTTTAGTCAGCTTCTAAAGCAATTGTGATTTTGTTAGCTCTGGAACTGACTTTTCCTTTTTGTCTGTCCCGCTCTGTCGCCCTCTAGTGGGAGGAGGTGAGCGGCTATGATGAGGCCATGAACCCCATCCGCACCTACCAGGTGTGCAACGTGCGCGAGCTGAACCAGAACAACTGGCTGCGGACTGGCTTCATCCACCGCAAGGACATGCAGAGAGTGTACGTGGAGATGAAGTTCACAGTCCGGGACTGCAACAGCATACCCAACATCCCTGGCTCCTGCAAAGAGACCTTCAACCTCTTCTACTACGAGTCTGACTTGGACTCAGCCACAGCTAGCAGCCCCTTCTGGATGGAGAACCCTTACGTCAAGGTGGACACCATCGCCCCGGACGAGAGCTTCTCCAAGCTGGAGTCAGGCCGGGTCAACACCAAAGTGCGCAGTTTCGGACCTCTGTCCAAGACTGGCTTCTACCTGGCTTTCCAGGACCTGGGGGCCTGCATGTCTCTCATCTCCGTGAGAGTTTTCTACAAGAAATGCTCCACCAGCATTGCCAGCTTTGCCCAGTTCCCCGAGACGGTGACAGGCGCAGAGGCCACTTCTCTCGTCATCGCCCCAGGGACCTGTATCCCTAATGCCCTGGAGGTGTCCGTCCCTCTCAAGCTGTACTGCAACGGAGATGGGGAATGGATGGTTCCCGTGGGAGCCTGTACGTGCGCCGCCGGATTTGAACCCGCGATGAAGGACACTGAGTGCCTAGGTGAGTGCGCATTGCCATGGTGCATTCTGAGCTGCTTTCACTTTCTAAATAATTACATATTGGGAACAAGTACCTCAAAATACACCACAAAGCTTTATTTGAAGAATGTGCTTTTTTCTTTTTTTTTTGGCATACTTCATAGATTAAATAAAGTTTGGCACCCCAGGTTAGGTAGCTTTTCTAAAAAGAAACTAACAACAACACAGAACAGATGATTAAGTATCAAACCTTTTTTTTAAATAAATCTATTCAAATAAAACTTAGGGAATTTGCAAGATGATAGACTATCCATTGTGGGCAAATTGCCCACACAATACATTTACTAAGGAGGGGGGAAACACAGGCCAAGGTCTCTGTCTCTCAGACCCTCACCAATCCTATCAAGTTCATCGTTCAGACCCCTTCCCTACCTCTCTCACTATCATGTCTGCTGTCTGTACAGCAGCGGTACTGCGTTAGCTTAAGCCAAGGATTCAAAATGCATTTCCACCTTCAGAGGGCTGATTATTATTATGTGCACAGCTGTAAATCTCTCCACTTTTATTTAAAAACTCATTTGTTTACTCTCGACTGCTCAAGGTTAAAACCCCAGTGACTGTGCCCAATAAAAAGACTGTCTAATCAAGCCCCCGTAAGCGAAGACAGATAAATCTGGCCACTCCTCTCCTGCGCATGAAATATCGCTAATCCGAAGGCCGCTTCACTCATTAATACCCTGCTCGTGTGAAGAGGACACCAGCATGGATATTAATCATCATCAGCAGTTTTTAGTCCTTCCTTTTTTTCTTCTTTACATCCAATTGCGGCCAAAATTTGTATCGTTTTTTTTTTTTTTTTAGCTGCACAGTGCAAAAAAAAAAAAGAACTGCGCTGTTAAATGTCTGCAGGATTTGCATTTTGAGAAAAGAAAAAAGAAAAGGCTGACTGTAATAACGTTGAAGCCAATGATCAGCACTTTTATACCTTAGAAAAAAAAAACATTAAAGGAACAGTGTCTGATTTTAAAGCATTAAACTCCTGTAGGTCTATTGGTTCTGTGTTGGGTACACGCTGGGGACTGACAGCCTACTGTGGCTGTCACTGCTGGTTATACAGCAGGCTTGTTTAAGGGAGAATTCAACCAGATCCACGTTGTTTAAACACTGCTGTAGAGAAAGTGGGAGGAAGTAGAAATATTGGAGATGTTAAACACTGTGGCTTGGACCTGACAGAGCACACTGAGCACAATGCGGAGTTCCTCCATTCTTTTTGTCACACATGTAAATTCTCCAGAGCCACTGCTGTGACACTGAGGTGGCAAACTGGAGCTGCCCAGAGAAGCCCTGGTAATACAAAAGAGAGACAGGGAAAGGCTCCTGAGAGGCTGCCGATGTTCTGCTCTTTGGGACAATACATTTGAACTAGCTAAGGGGAAAAAGTTATGAATTAATTCATATTCCTGGTAAGGCGATATCAAAAAAGTTAGCAAAGTTTAATTAGCCAAAAAGAATTGATTTCTAGCTCATTAAATCTAGCATTTTTAAATCAACCCAAAGAACTTTGGCTCATGTAGGCTGCCCTCAGCTCTAGACTCCTAGTTCAAACTTATGGTGCTCCTCCACTTGCGCCTCAATTGGTGTTGCACAGACAACACATATACTACACCGTATTACCTACGCTGGTTTCGTCCACTGCCAAGTAGAAAGAGGATGTACTGCACCGGATTTAAGCAATAAGGACCAGTCTGCTGCTGTCTCTGTTTGGATGATTACCTCCTTCCTGGTCTTACTGTATAATTGCAATTGAAACTGTGCTTCAGTATCTCTGCCCTGACACTGTTCCTGATGTGTATGAGAATTAATAACATAACGCCGAATCCAGCTGTCAACTGTACAAGTCACTGCGAGGACAAGTGTTTTTTTTTTTTTTAGTGTGTGGTTGGTTTCTTAATAGAAAAGTTTACTGTTTGTGTAATACACAGGAAACAATAAGCTGCAGGACTTGAAATTCAACATTCTATACAGTAGCACAATCATTTTATTACACAACAAGCCTCTTCTTTCAAAGGCTGTGATTGATTTGTATTCAGTGTGGGGTGTATTCGATATGAATGTAACTGGATAAGCTTCACACGCACATGAACTGAGCTTAGCGGCCATCGTTTTAAATCCATATTTTATAAATATTGACTGTTTCAGTTTCACCCGCTCAATATATTTTGGTCTTTATTTAGCAGAGATATCGACTACACTTTGTGTTGTATCTCTGAAGGCTTTTAAACCTTGAACTGTGCCTCTGTTTCATTCTATCGGTCTCTCCCTCTCACTGTCCCTGGCCTGCTCCACTACTAGAGTTGAACTGAGCCCCCTCGCAGGCACCCAAAGCTGTATTTTACTTGAGCAACACAAATGAATTTCCACGGATTATAATGTGCTTCCATGAGGTTGTGCTGGCATAAATGGAAGAAAAAAAGCTCTATTTCAGTCTTTAGTCCTTAAGTCCTTGAGAATTGGAATGTTCTCCTTCTTGACTGAGATAGTCATTAAAGTACCTACAATGTTAAGCTTCAACACACCCTATCCTGCCCCGCCACCCTCAGCAGGTTCTGATCTTCTGCATTAACCATCATTTACATTTTCACCTGTTTACATTTACACACTTCTTGGCTTACTACTCTGCCTGCCTCTGGGATAACTTGTCATGCCCTGCTTTTTGAATCTCATCCTTTTTGTAATAACCTTGTCTCTTTTCATTGCAGCCTGCAGCCCTGGCACCTTCAAGTCTCGCCAGGGAGATGCTCCCTGCTCGCCCTGCCCCCCCAACAGCCGCACCAGTTCGGGCTCCGCCACGGTCTGCTCCTGCCGAAATGGCTACTTCCGAGCCGACAGCGACTCCCCTGAGATGGCTTGCAGCAGTGAGTACTAACCAGGCAGACCCCTCCTCGCACACACGCACACACACACGCACACACAGTCACATGAGAAGGAGGAGTAACAGAGAACTTTCAAACTCACACACTCATTCAATGAGCCAAACCAAGACGGATTATAGGCATTGTTGATAACAGATCTGCAGCTAAATTTCAGTTCCAAGTGTCCTGGTTACATTTCTAAATTGCCTACCTCTTCAAACAACCCTGTCGTGACTGTGTGAGTGTTTCTGGCACAATGAGCCATTTATTTACCTCCATAATTAGTGCAGCAGTAAAAGCTTATCAGCTCTTTTATTACATGTGCTTTATTACAAAAGGCTTGATTCAAGCCCTGCTGGGTGAGGGGTTCCACTGCAGTTACAGTGTGGTTAAACTGCAGTCCAGCTACAGTACTGTGCTGCTGGATTGCACCAATTGTGCTGCGTTCAATTCAATGCCTTTAGACTGGTAGAGTAGAAAAAGGAGAGCTTCTTTGCAACACCTGTTTAATTCCTAACTGTGAACCTCTGCTGTGGAAACAATTAGCACCTGTCATTTTGAGCTCAGGGGAAGTGTGCGATGTGTTAAATAGCTTGTTGCAGTAGCTTGTTATAAAGAAGGCTCCTTATTAAAGCAAAAATAATCATCTCCAATGCTAGCAGCTCCTTCCACCAGGACCCTTTCCTACTGGGATGAATTAATAATTAAACAACACTGAAAAAAGCCATGCATAAGAGGATTGCAGACATGGAGATTAATTGCTTGTTTTTTAACACAAAGTTTTGTGGAAGCATGAAAGCCAAGGCAATGGTAAATGGTCAGTTTTGGAAACTTTATGTATTTTGAGTTCACATTGGTTGATGTTGGTGGTTTTAGAAGTAGAGGTACATATTTGAGATGACAGTAGTGACCATTTGAGAATCTTCTTCCTCTTCTTGCTAACCCCACTCTGTTCTCCCGCTGTGTAGCTGTGCCCTCCTCCCCTCGCAATGTCATCTCCAATGTGAACGAGACCTCCCTGGTTCTGGAGTGGAGTGAGCCACGGGACTCTGGTGGCCGTGACGACCTCCTGTACAATGTGATCTGCAAGAAGTGCAGCGTGGAGCAGGGCCTGTGCACGCGGTGTGACGACAACGTGGCGATCTCGCCACGGCACCTCGGCCTCACGGAGAAGCGGGTCTACGTCACCAATCTCCAGGCACACACGCAGTACAGCTTCGAGATCCAGGCCGTTAATGGAGTGTCCAGCAAGAGCCCCTACACACCGCAGTTCTCAGCCGTCAACATTACCACCAACCAGGCCGGTGAGTGAAGACCGATATAGCCTGAAGGTCTGGGAAGTTGTCTTGCTAGCCTTGTATCAGTTTAAATGGGTACATCGCATCAAAGCATGATGGTGCCCCATCTAGTGTCCATAGGTTATACAGAAAGGTTTTAAATACTGGTGTTGATTTGTTTCGTATAACAAAGGGTAACCGCCTTGGGACGTCCATCCATCTTCTGTAAAACTTGTCTCACTTTTCACCCACAGTTTTTGTGTTTTAATTGTTCTTCTATAGATTTGTCAGCACTGGTCTCTTCCTTGCTTAACAGCAGCTCTGTCAGTAAAGGGGTTATCCCCCGGTCCCCCTCTCTCCCCCTCTGTCAATCCCAATTTGAGTACAAAGGACGGGGAATCCTGTGTTATTTGACGGGGGGATTGTGGGCCCTCTGATACCGATTGTTCGGAAGCGGTCATGGAATTAAAAGCAAGGATCGTCCACGGATGGATGAATTGGGGTTCGGGGGGGGAGGGGGGTGGGGGGGGGGGGGCAGAGAACCCTGTACTGTGAGGTCTAGTCATCTTCACACAACAGATTAACAGGGTTTCCCAGTGATGTCTGAGAGAGAACCCTGAATATGCATTCACCTTAAAGCAAAAAAAAATAAGTGGTATAAGCAGCGAGCAGCCATGGTTACACAGTAACTAACAGCAGGAGGCCCCTTAATCCTGGGACTGGAGATACAGGGTATCTGTCCAGAGGGCTTTGTCTTGTGGGTGACCTGACACACTGCGATCAGGCAGAGTTTCTTTTTTTTTGGATGTCTTGTTAGAATTAAGGAAGAGGGGAAGGAGGAAGGATAGAGCAAGAGAAGAGGGGGAGGGGAGGAATGACAAGTAAAAGATGAAAGCAGCAGAAATGACTGAGATGCTGCAGTGAAGTGAGGGAGAGAGAAGAGAGAAGAGAGAAGAACAAAGATACAAAAAAGTATGAGTGACGGAGAAAAAAGAGAGAGTGACAGAGAGTGAGTGAGAGAAACAAGGGGGCTTACAGGGAAGAAAGAAAGAGATGGATAGCTGGAGAGAGGGCAGTTTGAGGTGATGTCGGTGGGTAAGCTTCGGTGGTAGAAATCCTGGCCTCGGGCTCCGCAGCTCCAGTGCATGTGATTAGTTTATTAGCTTGCCTGTAATGGGTGGAATTAGCAGCTACTGTCCCCCATGGGGGTTCGAATTAGAGGGTGAGGCTGACATCATGGTGTAAGCGAGGTGTAAGTGAGACAAACTTCTGATCTGAATCTGGCTTGTTTTGGTTTCTGTTTAATACGAGGCATGCACGCTCTCTGTGTTTATTAATACCTCCACCAGCATGCTGTGCATTTCCTTTATTTGATACAACGTGTCCTGTGGAGATAAGAAAAGAGATTTTTAAATGAGTTCCCAGTTCAATAGGAAATTATAGGTTGATGAATCATAACACGGGAATAACGTCGTGTAATAACATTTACAGTGCAGTAGCTGCTCCTGCTTTATTAAATTCTGCCTTGTTTCCTCTTGCAGCTCCCTCTGCAGTTCCCACTGTTCACCTGATGGGGGCCACAGCGAGCACCATGAGCCTGTCCTGGCTTCCCCCAGAAAGAGCCAATGGGATCATCTTGGACTACGAGATAAAGTACCACGAGAAGGTGAGCAAAGCTAGTGTGAAGGTGAGCAAAGATGGTGTACTGATATTTTCAGCCAATCCCTGGCAGCATTAAATAACATCTCTCTGTCTCTCCCTCTCTCTCTCTGTCTCTCCCTCTCTCAGGGTCACGGTGAAGCGATTGCCCACACGGTGACCAGCCAGCGCAGTGCAACCCGGATTGAGGGGCTCAAGCCTGGCACTCCCTACGTGGTCCAGGTCCGAGCCCGTACGGTGGCTGGATATGGCAGATACAGTAGCTCCTCTGACTTCAGCACCAACCTGCAGAGTAGGTTCTCCCTGTCACGCACACCAGAGCTAGCAGGGCACACAGACAAACACACCACACTGATTCAGACAACCTTGTAGGGTAATGCTAACCAACACCGATGAGGATGCATTCACATATTGATTCATTTAGTTTTAATATAGCAAGAGAGGTTCCCAGAAGTCAATCACTGTTGATTCCTTTGTTGCTTCCTCCACAGTAATTTTTGCAGCTTTCCCATGGTTATACTGTGTGTTTACCAATACTTTTTACCATGTTTATTCAGGCTTTACAATGCTTACCTATGCTTTATGATGCTTTCGCTGTGCTTTATTACACTTTGTTATGCGTTTACTATGGGAAGTGTATAACTTGTATAAGGGCTGTCCTAGTGGATAGGTTATCGATTTGGCAGTTCTTATAGCTTCACGTTAGAGTCTTTGCGTGTGAATGTTATGGATGTTAATAAACGCTGATGGCTTTCCCGGCACCTTCACAGGCGACCCGGAGAAGAATATTCAAGAGCAGCTGCCCCTGATCGTGGGCTCAGCGACGGCCGGGCTGGTCTTCATCATTGCTGTGGTGGTCATCGCTATCGTGTGCCTCAGGTGAGCGTGTGCCACAGCCACACTCCTCTCAGATCAGCTCTGTGACACTGCGCCAGGCACGCCGCTGCAGATCTCCATTTGCATGGGTTGTTTTCAAGCATATTCAGGGCTCTGTTCACCAAACTTTTATGGACTGCTTCAAGGAATGCTTTGCTAATAAATCAAGCTTGCAGTTCACGATACCCTTTACGGGCGTATCTGTTGAAACGAGCAGGTGTTTTTTAAGTGCACAGGGAATGGTTGTCTTGGAGAGATAGGAATCATAATGCACTCCCTCGATAAAGGGGAGTCTGTGATATAGTGCTGTGCAGTTTTATCTGTTTTGAGACCTATAAACAGAGAAACTCCTTGACCTCGGCCAGGTCAGTTCATGACTGCTGCTCGCCCACGTACTGAGCAGAATGTAAACGACTCTGACACATTTAAAAGGTTTGTCTAATTCCAGAATCCATTAGCTCTTTTATTGGTGTGTTTGAAGTGGCGGTAAAGACGGTGACATTTTACTGGAGTCATAAAGCCGGCAGACAGGGGGCTGGAGTTGCAACACAGACACTCTTTAAAGAGTTTCAAGAGCTTTACTGCAGAATAGAATCTCCCCAGGAAGTTACATCATGCCTGCCCCCAGTTTTTAGACTCAGCAAGTCAGGTCATACAGTGTGACTCAGCTGAGATCTCCAAGTACAGTTCCAAAAACAAAACGCTCAAATAATATCCTGGTCAGTTTAATATAATAAATAAAAATCCCCATTAAAGCTGTGATCCCACGTCGAACTGTAAAGCGCTATGTCATGATTTCATTGACTTGTGATTGACTAATGTCCCTCCTGTCTTATTAACTAGGAAACAGAGGAATGGTTCAGAGTCCGAATACACAGAGAAGCTACAGCAGTATAGTAAGTTCTCTTTATAACTCACCTACATTGTAACAAATGTATTTAAAATATACTTTTCATTGGTTTGATACTACTACTACAATTACTACTACTACTACTAATACTACTAATAATAATGTTCCTAATTTTAATTATCAATGTATTTATTTTAATTGCTGTAGTCACCCCTGGAATGAAGGTCTATATCGATCCCTTCACCTACGAGGACCCCAACGAAGCGATCCGAGAATTTGCCAAAGAAATCGACATTTCCTGCGTGAAAATCGAGGAAGTTATTGGAGCAGGTAACTAGGCGCTCCTATCTTTGTTTTAGAATGTAGCTCAGTCCCTCAGTTCTACCCACTAGGCCACACTGCATCCCAGTCCCTCAGCTCTAACCACTATTTAAGGTAACAATCCCTCCATGTCCCTCAGCTCTAATCACTATGTCACATTCCCTCCAAGTCCCTCAGCTCTAACCACTAGGCAACGCCCCCTCAGTCCCTCAGCTCTTAGCACTAGATCAAACTGTCTCTGTAACACAACACAGACTCCCTGCAGTTCAGTCCCAGCCCTTACCCAACACTGTACCCCAGACTGCACACTGCCCCCTCCCTCCAGCCCAGTAGGTGTGTGTGTGTGGATATCGCGGCAGTGAGCAGTGCTGTAAACCTGTTCATTTGCTGTGATTCCCCTCAGTGTTCTCCTGTGTCTCACACTGCCCCCTTCCTCCAGACCTATAGGTGTGTGTGTGTGTGTGAATCGCGGCAGTGAGCAGTGCTGTAAACCTGTTCATTTGCTGTGATTCCCCTCAGTGTTCTCCTGTGTGTCTCACGCTGCTGCCTCCCGCTCCGCAGGTGAGTTCGGGGAGGTGTGCCGCGGGCGTCTCAAGCTGCCGGGCCGTCGGGAGATCATCGTGGCCATCAAGACTCTGAAGGTGGGCTACACGGAGCGGCAGAGGAGGGACTTCCTGAGCGAGGCCAGCATCATGGGCCAGTTTGACCACCCCAACATCATCCATCTGGAGGGAGTGGTCACCAAGAGCCGGCCAGTCATGATCGTCACAGAGTTCATGGAGAACGGGGCACTTGACTCTTTCCTTAGGGTAGGTCATTCCCTTCCGTGGTCACTCTTGATAAGCCCTTACGAATTCCTTCATTTTCTTTGGTATGATAGCTTGAAATTGACAGTTGTCGTTCCTCCGGTTTGACTCACGTGGTTAACCCTACACCTCCGCCCTACAGGAACTTACAGCGGCAATTTCTCATAACATAAAATTGGCTCTTCTTCTTAACAGCAGTACCATTTCCACCTGTACTCTACTAAAGATTCACTTACTGTGCATGCTCACTGTCTGCTGTCTGAAAGAGCAAAGACTGTGCTATTGACAGCCTCCCTTGAATGAAGGAATAAATAAATACATACATACATACATAAATAAATAAACACACAAAGAGAAAGGCAAAGACAGAGCTGGCAGCTTGCTTGTTTGAAGCTGTCTTTTATCATTCTGAGAGCTGTTTCGTATTCTCTGATCACCGGCTGGACACTGTATCCATTGCTGCTGTCACTTAGAGGAGCAAAAAAAATATCGAAGGCGTCTGCATTCCTGCTGGCATGCGAGCGTAATTAATTACAGCAGAGAGGACTGCTGAGGGGTGACAGCTCTGCCAGCAGTTAAACTAACATCCTCAAAGCCATCAGGAGGGCAGCAGGGCTGGACAAGCTCCTTAGAGGTGCAGCTCTGGGATGGGCTGTGAGACAAGGAGACAGATTCAATTAACTTTACCTGGAGAAGCAGGACTCTCCAGGAATGTTATTTTCAGTAAACAGATTCCTGACATTGTTGAAGCTGAAGGTTGCTGTTCTGTATCGCAGGTTTGTGCTCCAATCCTGTAGTATAGCTGGATGCTGTAAAAGTACTAGATTACATTCTGAAGTTGTAAGAGCAACAGCGAGTTCTTCATACCTAACTAGCCGTCTGCTTCTCACAATCGTAGGCTGCTCTATGTAAATGCTTAGGTACGTTTGAACAGGTGTTAATAATTACCTGTCTAGCGAGTGCACTTGGATTCCTGGTCTTATCTGTACTTAACTGTGCACACTGGCTTTCCATTTACTTTTTTTATTGCTGCACAGTGAAGCCTGTCTAAGCCTGGCTTCGCTTGGGACCGGAAAATTGTGCCCGATGCATACAGTATGCTAAATTACAGAGGTATTGCAAAATCTATAAATGGTATAACCTTTAATTCAAGGTTTGCATTCCTTTTATTTCCTCCATTATGTAAACAAGGATGTTGGTGTAGATGTACCATATCAGTGGGTCAGGTTGTTATTTACACAACATACTTGATTTTAAATTTAGACTGTGCCAGACTGCACAGTCAGATTCACATTGTTTTTAGGCAGACAAGACTTCCAAGTCCAGAATTATTCCAGAATTATTATTATTATTATTATTATTATTATTATTATTATTATTATTATTATTATTATTATTATTATTATTATTTTATTTCTTAGCAGATGCCCTTATCCAGGGTGACTTACAATTGTTACAAGATATCACATTATTTTTATAGACAGGTTCTGGATTATACAGGGGATCACATTATACAATAAGGATTTGATTGGGACCCAATGCTGGTTTGTAAAGGGGCTGGATTGGACAGGTTTTATGGTATATTAATTGTGCAGCATGCTTGAAATTTCTATACAATCTAATTTTATTGGGTTTTGTGATCCCTACTATATATATATAATTTAAGTGATTAGAAAAAAGAAGAGACAAATGCCTGCCCACAGTAATAGTTTGGTGAACTTTCTTTGATTTAAATGATAAATAATTATTATAATAAAAAAAGATTAGTCTATTAAAAACCTCTGTGCCAGGAATTCTCAACCCTGTCCCTTTCTGAAGAGTGCTAGAAAAATCTACATTCTCGTGGTGCAACAGACAGCAATACATATTTCATTCGAACCGACAGGATTTTTGGATCTCTCTAATACTGCTTTGCAGTCTCTGATCCCAGGTTTATCAAACCTGCCCTAGCTGCGGGGTTAGCTGCACAATGCATCCAATTCTATTAATAATCCTTCTCTTTTTATATATATATATAAACCATGCCTGAACCACATTGCTGCAGGGGTCTCGACAATAGTACATCCCCCCTCTGAGAGACATTCGCAGAGAGACACGAATCACTGCCTGCAGCAAAATTAAACACCCGAGAGCCAGAAAAAAAAGAAAAAGCAGATCGCATGCAAAATTAATTTTTATGAACATTTTCATTCATTTATCAAAAGGTTTAGGGGGATCAGAGTGAATCGAAAACATTTGCAATGCTTAGTTAGTCTGAAGCAGCAGCCAGCATTTTAAATCAGACTCTCAGACTCTCCGGAATGAAGGCTTTGTGCCCTACAGTGCATTTTTTCAGCTGTCTGTAGACTCGGGTTCGACAGAGCAGTGAGTTCTTCTATCACCAGTCTGCCTGTGTACAATTAGATGCTTTATTGTATAATGTAGTTTCGGTGTTACCTTTTTTCTTATTCCTAGAGAACACCTCAAGTGATTGCATGCATGCTCTGTCCCGCCACAATGATCAGAGAAGTGAAGAATCTGCTTCCTCTTCTGTCTCCCCGTTCTCCCCCTCTATCACACTCTGTTCATGCCTCTCCTCTCCTTCCCCCCTCAATCTCAGCAGCTCAGTTCAGACGCCTCATGAATTTCAAAGCAGAGACTAAACCCTTTTCTTCTTTGCTGCTGCTGCCTTGACAAGACGTGAGCTGCAGACATCACTGCTCCGACCTTCAGGGCCCAGTGCTGCTGCTTTAGTTCCTGCAGAGTGCCAGGATTTCAGGCAGGATTATTTTAGATGTGCGAGATCAGACATTGATGAGCGGGGCCTCTTTCTAATGAGAAATATTCCCAAATAATGCATGCATTTATTTATTTATGATATTCGAGAAACGTACAGTGAAAGCAAGAACTTTCCGTGCTACTGCAGCGCAAATTTGCATAGTGAACACTTGTTACATATACACGTACAGCACCAGATGGTCTGTATGAGAAAGAAACACGATTGCCGTCAGAGTGTTTCTTTTTTGTTCTCAGTTCAGCAATGGATTATTTCGGTTCACATGGATCTTGATGTTTTTTCAATCTTGATAATGATCCTTGGCTAAACGGGGGTCAATGTGCAGTGATCTGCTTATATTGCTATTGTTAATAATGATGAAGATTGTAACGTTTTTTCTCACTGTTCCGTTTGCAGTTGAATGATGGTCAGTTCACGGTAATACAGCTGGTCGGCATGCTGCGCGGCATCGCGGCTGGAATGAAGTACCTCTCAGATGCGAACTATGTGCACCGGGACCTTGCGGCTCGTAACATCCTGGTCAACAGCAACCTGGTGTGCAAGGTGTCCGACTTCGGGCTGTCCCGCTTCCTGGAGGACGATCCCACGGACCCGACCTACACCAGCTCACTGGTAAGAGAATAGACGCCAAATACCAAAGCCCCAAATACACCGCTTCAGGCTTTTAAAGGGCTCAGTTTGAGAGGAGGTGTAAGGCATGTGGATTGTTTCTTCCCACAGGGAGGTAAGATCCCGATCCGGTGGACGGCGCCCGAAGCGATTGCGTACAGGAAGTTCACCTCGGCCAGCGACGTGTGGAGCTACGGGATTGTCATGTGGGAAGTGATGTCATACGGAGAGAGACCCTACTGGGACATGTCCAACCAGGACGTAAGTGTTTGAGATCACCAGTCCAAACCAGCAGAGTGCCATATAAACTACCATAGAGCCCTCTTTTAACAAGAAAAACAGTGGCAGAACTTAATGGAGTGTCCCGCTGTATTGCTGTTGTATTTAGTGATGTTAAGAAGGGTAATATCTGACAACAGCAGTATTTACATCTGCCACTGTTAGGATTAATAAAATAGACATAAAATAATAAAATAAAACAGTGCTTTATTAAACGATAGCAACAAAATGATTATTATTTTTTTTACTACTAATTTATTTAGCAGTGTTTCATGTTTTGAATATGTGCTAGCCAATCATAGCTCTGCACTAGTAGAGTATGTGGATCATACTAACTCTCTGCCCCCCTCCCCACCTGTCCCCTTCTCTCTAGGTGATCAATGCAGTGGAGCAGGATTACCGGCTCCCCCCGCCAATGGACTGTCCCACGGCTCTGCACCAACTCATGTTGGACTGCTGGGTGAAGGACCGGAATCTGCGGCCCAAATTCGCCCAGATCGTCAACACGCTGGACAAGCTGATCCGCAACGCCGCCAGCCTAAAGGTCATCTCCAGTGTCCACTCAGGGTGAGCATCTTGCACATGCTGCGTTAAACCCACGGCTGGATGTTGCATTGGGTAACAGGGATTGGGTTTTTAGAGAAGTGGACAGTAATAGAAAGAGAGAGAGAGAGAGAGAGAGAGAGAGAGAGAGAGAGAGAGAGAGAGAGAGAGAGAGAGAAGTTTATGCTGATGCCATTATTGAAAAGATTTAATGTCTGTAATTAGCTAGAACAAGGGAGCAAAAGGGGAACATCTTTAATTAGCTTTCTAATGAGATTGTGAACGACCTGGAGGAATGGCCTCCCTCTGCAGGGATGTGATAATTGGATCTTCATTACTGGAGCAGCCTTTTTAAAAAGCAGGTCCAGACCTTTAGCCATGGGCTTCAGAAGGCCATCTGGTCCATTGATTCCCCTGTATTAGTTCTTTCAAAGAACATATTTGGATTGTTTGTTTCCTGAGGTTTTCTACTGCATAGCCTTGTTTAAATCTTCTACACTGATAAGTAATGTAAAAGTGATACATGAATTGTTCTGACACACTTAAGGTTCTCATATTAATATTATTATCTGAAAAATAATCCTATATAGATACCCATGTGAGTCAATGTGTGTGTGTGTGTGTGTGTGTGTGTGTGAGCGTGCATGTGCGTGTGTGTGTGTGTGTTGGTGTGTGTATGTGTGTGTGTGTGCACATGTGTGTGTGCGTGTGTGTGTGTGGGCGTGTGTGTGTGTGTGCGCATACGCTTGCGCGCGCGTGTGTGTGTGTGTGTGTGCATGCGCGTGGGAGTGTGCGTGTGCGTGCGTGTGTATAGTGAATTTGAGAGTCATCTGGTGAGTGTCAGACACAAAATGATAAGACTGGTAACCTTTTCATTGAAGTAAGATCGGTATCAGATCTGAAGACATGCTGCTGAGCGTTTGGGAGACAAAGAGCTGTATTGGTTACATAACTGCCTGCTCTAAATTAAACTTCAGGGAAAAGGCAACAATGATCCATTAAGTAGCTCCAGTTTTCATTAATGAAGTCAGTAGAGAGTTTGTCAGTCCGGGGCTTATTAAATACTCGCTCTTTCTATCTCAGCTTCACAGGCACAGCTGGTGGCACTTTTATTCAGTAGGTCTTCTATATTCTGTTATTAACTTTTTAAGATGATTAAGGAAAGTTAGGTAATATGCAGATCTTTATGTGCATGTGAAAGGTGAGGGACTGACAGCATAGGAAACTGAAATTCTCTGTCTCTATAGGGCTCAATACAGCCACAAGATAAAATCCATGGGAGCGAAGGCTTATTGAAATGACAGAATTGCGAGGAGCTGTTTGTTTGATTTGGAAGCGGTGCTGAAGGTTGTTGATTTTGGCTTTTCTGTTGGAAGGGAGGTTGAGGATATGGAATTGCAATTGAGAGGAGTCCTGTTGCAAAGCTGTAGTTAGGACCCTCTCTCACCTTGTCATCTACACCTGAGCGTTCGGGTGCTAATTGTAGCAAAACCTGCTTCAGTGGCTCAGACTGCTGTGTGACAACGGTCTTATGATTCTCGCGCCTGACAGGGGGTGAAAGGTCGTGGAGTTTGAGGTTCTGCAGCGGGATGGGAGGCTCTGGCCCCCCTGCAGGGCAGTTTGGGATGTGTTTCGGGACTATAGACGTTGCTAACCTGTCCCCCTGCTGTCTCTCTCTGTCCCTGCAGGGTGTCCCAGCCCCTGCTTGACCGCTGTGTACCCGACTACACCACATTCACCACTGTGGGGGACTGGCTGGATGCAATCAAGATGAGTCGCTACAAAGAGAACTTCCTGAACGCCGGCTTTGCCTCCTTCGACCTGGTCGCCCAGATGACAGCAGAGTGAGTGCCACTCACAGCACACAGCACTTAGTACAGAAGTTACAGGATGTGTAATTACTGCTGGTCTAGCCTAACTAGACAGCGTCAGCAGTTTAACTCTCGCTTTGCCAAGCCGTTATGGTGATGTTAAACTGCAGTTATACAGGGGTAATGGCGAGGTCAGGCTTGCAGATACCATTCGATTTTAAGTGATCATGAAGCATGCCATTTAAGTGATTTGAAATTGCAATTAGAGGGCATTTGCTTAATTTCAGTCTGAGCGAAAGATGGTTTAACAACACTCGTCTGCTGGTGCTGCTTGTGCTAAATTAATCATCCGTCCAAAGCTGTAAAAATACAGGAAAGCACGACCCCGCTGGCAACCAGATGGGCTATTTCACTCAAGCTAGGTTAGGAAAATCAATTTGAAAAATAATCAAGGTAGCCAAGACAGCCCTGATTAAAAGCAGTTACCTCCCCTTCCATTAACAGCTGGAAAAAAAGAAAAGATTCATTGCACTGTTTTGATTAAATGAATTAATGATGATGACAATAATAATTAAAAAAAAAATCTAACTGGTTAGCACAAGAAAGGCGGGTGCTGGAAATGAGTAGGGGGACAGTAATTCATTTTAATTTGGCTCAGTGACAGGTGTGCAAAATAATGATTTTTGTCCTAAATGCGTTGTAATTCACCTGATGGTTTTCATTTATTATAATGTTATCCTCCATTGCAGCTATTATTAGGAAACCCAGCGATAGGAAAAAAAATGTAATTAATTTGTATAAAATAACAGTGATAAGGAATTAACAGGGAAACTGGCTTCTGATTAGTAGTCGTGCAAAAACCACAGCCAGTTTAATGGCTTTTTTTTTAGAAGCAAACAATGCATGAATATCGCTTATGTTTGACTTTCAGTGCCTAGTAGCTTGAACCAGATTCTTTCTTTGTCTCTATGATATTAAAACTAGCCTGGACAGACCCCCTCATAACCATGGGTTCTTGGCGTGCACTCTTCTGTCTGGAATGGCTAATTTTCAATACCTCTCAATATCTGGTACAGCACTGCAGTGATACCTGTACAAACACTGTACCAAGTTCACACTGTCACTCCTCTCTTCAAAGCTGCAGAATGATTACTTTTTATGGCTATTGCTTGTACAGAAAGGATTGGAGCTAATGTTTATATGCTCGCAGCATTTATTTACTTAGTCGTTACTTGTTTTGCAGAGATTTGTTGCGGATAGGGGTGACGCTAGCAGGGCATCAGAAGAAAATCCTCAGCAGCATTCAGGACATGCGCTTGCAGATGAACCAAACACTGCCCGTCCAGGTTTGAGAGAAGAGCATCCCCAACACGGAACTTTCTTGGAGAAAGAGAGATAGGACAAATCAAACCCCAGCTGCCTGAAACACTCTATCAATCGAACCCTGGCTTGCAGTGCCTCAGACACTTTTCCTCTGTTACTATGTTACTGTATTTTCAATTCATGTGTCTGGCAAGGGACAAGCTTGTGCGTGCATTTGTGTGTTTGCTGGACAGCGAATGCTGAAAAATGATAAACTCCCAGAGAAAGAAAGAAAGACTCGGTTCAGGAGGAAACTTTGGACTTTGAAAAGCTAGCAAGGGTTTATTGATCTTACATCTTTTAATGTTTTTGTTGCATTTTGGTTTTAAAGTCTTCATATTGAAGATGATGTATGGAAACACCAGAACCCTTAGATGTTTGTTGGATTTTGTGTTTGAACTTCAATGAGTGGATGGACAGAATCTCTTGTAGAACTTTTATGGAATTCTTATGGAATGGCGGAACAACTCCAGATAGGAATATTATGGAAAGAAGAAGAAGAAGAAGAAGGCCAAGCTTGGGTTCAGTGTTTTTGAAAAAGGATTGGTGCACCTCTCCTGGGTTGTACTATGAGTTTGGGTTAGGGTTAGGGTTAGAGTTTGGGAGTGTTTAGATCCTTTCACGCACACAATCCCCTCTCCAGCCATCAGCAGAGAGTAAAAAACAAACAGAAATGACAAATCTGTGTGCATGTTGAAAAGTGCTTCAAAGTGTCTCCTTAATCCAAAATCCAAGTGCAAATACAAAAATATTTAGGTTGAAAAAATGGACACAACTGTCATTTTGGACAAGAAGGAAGCAGGGGACTTCATTTTCAAT
The DNA here is from genome assembly GCF_902713425.1 of Acipenser ruthenus. Taxonomy (NCBI): domain Eukaryota; kingdom Metazoa; phylum Chordata; class Actinopteri; order Acipenseriformes; family Acipenseridae; genus Acipenser; species Acipenser ruthenus. Next base: position 32,943,522 of record NC_081205.1, on the reverse strand, counting down.
GGATGTCCATGGATTTCCTTTTTTTTTCCACTGAAGGACAAAAGACCATTTGAGCTGTGGATTTAAAATACAAAAAAACCCCAGAAAAAACATCTTAAATAAATAATAATACAAAATGATTTTTTTGTAAACAGACTGTTTTTTTTTAATTACCTACATAAATGCAACAAACAAACATAAGTCACAGCAACAACAACAAAAGGGCTTTCAGAAAAAAGCAAGAATGGATATTTGTAGCACATGTGAACGGACTAAAATGAAAAGGGGGAGGGGGTTAATGTGTTGTTTTGGGGCATGGGGTGGGATGGTGAGGTGCCGCAGAAGAAGAAAATTCGATATAAGCCACGGATGATGTACTTGTGTAAGTGTAAAGCAAAGCAAGCGTGGCCTGTTGTGTACTAACCTTCACTGGAGCTTGTGTAACCAATCCAGCAGCTCATTGAGCGCTTGGGGTCCCGATCACACAGTGTTGGGTTCTCAGATCATTTGGGATTTCAGAACATTAAGATTGATGAGTGCATTTGAAATATGTTTTTGTATATACTGTTCAGTATGGGACACTTTGTTCGCATGAGGTAAACAGCAGGTGCTTTAAACTATGAGTGCAATGAGGCCCAGCCTGACAGGGAGAAGCTGGAAGCTGCTTGTACAGCCCCTAGCTTTTCACCTTTGAAATACTAAAAAAGATATCCCGTTTACAGGATTCCCGCTTGGGAGCCCCCCCTCCCACACCTAAGCCCTACAAGAACCCAGGACAGTAATTCAGATCCTCAAACGACTGCCAAAAGATTTCACAATACTATACGATCATTTAGTTCCATTCTTGGTGCAAAAGCAAACAATAGCAACAAATCCAGGGCTGCTCAGCTGAGGGGTCAAGTGTGTAGAGTTCTGATGGGAATATTGTTACTGTTGTTGTTGCTGTTGATGATGATGATGACGATGATGATGATGAGGTGATGATGATGAGATGATGATGAGATGATGATGATAATGATGATGATGATGATGATAATGATGATGATGTTGATGATGATGATGATGATGATGATAATGATGATGATGATGATGATGATGATGATGATGATGAGGTGATGATGATGATAATAATGATAAAGATGATATTATTTAAGAGCTGCACTTTGCTTTAGCTTTGCAACAACTTTTGTGTGCATGTGTGCGCATGCGTGTGTATAAAGTATATATGGACACCCCACACCACACACGCATATATATATATATATATATATATATATATATATATATATATATATATATATATATATATATATATAAATGATATATACATAACACCAATTATTTTTTTTGACCATGTTGCTGAGATTCAGTCAGTGGTGCACAGTCTGTACAGTTGTGAGGGGTTCTGTGTCTGTCCATATACCCCATTGGGGTGAGTCCATCGGAGGGAGGGGGGAACGGGGAGCTGAAATAGGCAGCAAATATGCAAAGTAAAAAAAATTCTATCCTTTGAATTCAACACAAGACTGTGCTGTCCTGATTCAATGTTTGCAAACCCTCCGATACATTGCTGTCTAGAGATAGGGGGATACATCACATCCTTGTATAATATTCATTCATCATCACTATGGTATATATTGATTGGTCTTTTTTTTAGAATCCCAGAAGTTGTCGTAAGAGAGATGAGAACTAACTGAAGTACAGTTTGGTTGTTTAGTGAAACTGGTATTAACTATACAGCGAGATCCACAAGTAGGGCTTTTCATTTGTTTTCATTATTATGATTATTATTTGATATGTGTGCAGATATTGCAATTTAATTGTACAGAGATTTTCTATGCAGTTCCCTGGAGTACCAGTCCCTGTATTGCTATTAGTCAGAAGTGGGATTATGCTGCACTCAGAGAAGAGCGATAGGGCTACAGCAACTGGTAAATGGGGATAGAGGCACAAGAGTAAATAAAAAACAGTATGCCTCAAAGAGGATAGCAGTAGAACAGACAGATACATTGGAAATTGGAATCAATTACATTGTTATAACACGGCAACACTTTACACAAAGTGTCTCTAATTACTGTGTATTTACATAGCAGTTACTTAGTAAATACATGTGTACTTACACATGAGTTAAATGTTATTATGCATAGTTACAATGTACTTAATCTTTCTGTACAATATATGCAAGTACATAATTGTATCAGAAAAGTGTTAGGGTTAGAGTTAGATCGTGCACAAAGATGTACAAAGTAAGTACATTTTAACTATGCACAATAATGTATTTACTAAGTAACTACTATGTAAATACACAGTAATTAGAGACAGTTCATGTAAACCTATAACCCAACAGTGCTGTGTAGTTGCAATGTTGTTACTATGTAGTGGAACCCATATTCCCAACCCTGGAATTGTAGTGGTTCAGTATACAAAGCCCCACAAGGGATGACACAGACAAAACACATGTGTGTACCCAGTTTGATCCCGGTATTGCAATAAATAGAATAGCAATTTGTTATAAAGCATTTCCCTTTTAGTATCAGAGCAGAGCGTTAAACTCCCATACCAGGATACTGTCCAGACCATATAAGTGTACTCTAATGTGTCCCATATCAGAGGTACAAGCACTCCAATCTCCCTCCCCTTCTTCATCCAGTGCTGCAAGCACTCTCAACCACACCCCAATCCTCCCCACCTTCTTCATCCAGCCATGCAAGCACTCTCAACCACACCCCAATCCTCCCCACCTTCTTCATCCAGCCATGCAAGCACTCTCAAACACACCCCAAATCCTCCTCACCTTCTTCATCCAGCCATGCAAGCACTCTCAACCACACCCCAATCCCCCTACTCTTCTTCATCCAGCCATGCAAGCACTCTCAAACACACCCCAATCCTCCCCACCTTCTTCATCCAGCCATGCAAGCACTCTCAACCACACCCCAATCCTCCTCACCTTCTTCATCCAGCCATGCAAGCACTCTCAACCACACCCCAATCCTCCTCACCTTCTTCATCCAGCCATGCAAGCACTCTCAAACACACCCCAATCCTCCTCACCTTCTTCATCCAGCCATGCAAGCACTCTCAACCACACCCCAATCCTCCTCACCTTCTTCATCCAGCCATGCAAGCACTCTCAAACACACCCCAATCCTCCTCACCTTCTTCATCTAGCCATCAAGCACTCTCAAACACACCCCAAGCCTACCGTCAACTTGTTTCAAAGGGTTACTTTGTTTTTCACTTTCAAAGATATTCTTCATTTTTACTCTGAGCTTCCTAAGTGTGGTTTTTACCAGTTTTTTTTTTTTTTGGTTAAACACTCAATGACGCTCGTCTTTTAGTCACTTTTGAAACCAATTTAAAAAGAAAAAGTACTGTACCTGTATAGTAAAAATTTGCAAGCTTTTTTTTTTTTTTTTTTTTAGATGTATTTAATGGTGAACAAAAAAGATTCATTCTTGTAGAAATATTTTTCAAAACAAATCCCTTTTGCAATTAAATTATTTAAGAAATTTATCATAAATGTTTGACTCTGTGTCTAATTCTTCTTATAGTTATTATTTTTTGGGTGCAGGTGTTGGGGGTGAAGTTAGAAGGGGAGAAATCGTATTATTGCTGTGGTTTCCACACTAATGATACATGTGTAACCCAGAGTTGGTCACAATTTAAATTTAACAGGCTTAGAGACAAGATTGGTCAAACAAAGTGCCAACAGCTTTTATTTACTGACAGAATTTAAATAAAGAAAAATGATGGTGGTTTGTGTGCAAACAGGCAATATACAAATAGGTACTGTACAAACTAACAATACAGTATACAATATACAACTGACAATTTCAATAGAGAACACTCAGGCCCACATTGCATTGTTATCAGGAATAGTACAACACAAATCAAATAACATCTGTACATAAACATTCAAACTAATAAAAAATACATCACATAATAAAAAGATGAAATCAAGTGATCGAAAAACAGTGCAGCTCTAATATCAAAAGTGCAGCGTCTTGTTCCTACTAATCGTTCCTGGAGGCCTGCACCTTACTGTAGTTCCCCATTCTTTATTGTTTTACAATCAGCTCTCACTCTCAGCATCTGCAGCAGGTAATCGAGTGTTGCAAATGAGGCAAGCCCCAGTTAAATAACCTCTGACCCTCTGAGCATGGGCCTGTTTTCTTAAAGGGGCATATCAATCTTGATACACATGTTTGCATATCCCACTGCAAGAAGATAGGTATGTTAATCCTGCAGTTTGTTTGGGAAAGTTTTTCAGGCTGCACTGCATTATCTTCAGATTTAGGGACTGGACTGTATTATTATTTGTGGTGAGTCATTTGAAGTGGCAGGCAGAGAAAAGGAAATTGTGGAGATGTGACATTTGGTAAATTCTCACCCTATGCAAATAATGTGTCCTGGTGAGGTTAATTTCCTGTACTGAACTTACACCTTTGATAAGCAAATGACTGCCTCCCATTGCACACATTAAGAGGAGAATAATGAAGAAATGTTTCAGTCTGTTATGTGCAGGAGTGTTTGTCAGGCATGGGATTGATAAATATGTGAAGCTGGAACAGAAAAAGGAGCTGCTGTCTTTAAAATGAGATCCAGATGTCACTGGGATCACACACTGCTAAAACAGTAGGGTTTGATTGTTGACCTTGACAGCAAGGTGACAGTTTCAATTGCAATGTTTCTTGTTTTGTAGTCAGCACTGTCTCATGTTATACAAGTTCCTCCACACCCACAAGTCCTCACTGTAAACCATGCCATGACTCATAAGCCATTATCAAAAGGAACAACAGAACCGCATCAAGCCTCCCATTACTTCTCAAAATAACTTGTACTATTTGCATGAAGACAGGTTCCATGGAATTTCAAACACTGGCACAGCATAGCACTCCATTGAAAGTGGCGTCTCTGTTGTAATATTGCTTATTATCATTATTATTTTTCTCTAGAACAGAAATATCATGCCATGTCATTTTCAAAGGTAAAAACAAACCCAGTTCTATATCTCAGGATCTTGATAAATACCAGAGTATTTCAGTTCTAGCTAGTTCATTTATTTGTATTAAAAGCAACAGGACTGTCTGATATGTGTGTAAGTAAAACTACAGTGTGAGAGGGAAGGGGTTTGGGGTAAACCCAATGCTTTTCAGTAACGCACTGACTCATTTCCAAGATAAGCAGAGCTGGCCCCAGTTCATTTTTTACATTTCAAATAAAAACTCAAATAAAATCCCACAGAATATTGCTATATTTATTTTCATTAGGAAATGCATTCAGGGTTAAAGCTTTATTTCTCTCCCTCTCTCCCTCTCTCTCCCTCTCCCTCTATCTCTCTCCCCACTCCCCTGTAACCCATGCTGGTTTATCATGGTTTGGAGCGTGGGTGAGGTAGTTTATTCTCCCAGTCCAGGGGAAATTTAAGACCAGCTGCAGTCTATAAAATGTTTTACAGTTTGATGCAGAGTAGCGTTTCTCATCTTTATAGCTCTTACAGCACCGCCTGCCACCCCCTGCAGTCTGATATGGATCTTCATTAAAAACCTGCCAGGAGATTGGAATTTTAAAGAGACACTTTCACAGCTCCTGAACAGACCACTCACTCCTGAGATTTAGGGAGACGAGACAAAAAAGAATCCTGCTATCGCAACTCCTCTTAATAAAAGTGGAGGTAAAGAGCAGACTCCGACAGCTCAGAGTTACGGAGCTGTTGATGGGGGTGAGGGAATGGGGTCTCTTGTGGTACATCAAAACTTTGACTCCAGACTTTGTCAAAAATGATTGGGTGCCAGCATGCAGAAGTAACGCAGACACTAATTAGATTTGTTGTTGTTTGTTGAGGCAAGCGACTGAGAACAGACAGAGCCACCGTGTTCAGAATGCTGGGTTTAAGTTTCCAGACTGGGTTTGTTTGTTGATCCCTGCAAGGCTCGCGGAGGTCATGAGAAAGTGTTGCGCGAAATAATAACTTTGTTATTTCAGGATTAATCTTTAAAGAGTATTTACTGAAATATGAGAAGCCCTGTGTCGACGTGGCAATGCAACCTGTTTAATGAGGTGAGAGTTTTCCAGTAAACACTCTGCATCTCTGTTTCAGGTCATTGTGTGTCTTTGCTGCTGGTGCTGCCCAAGAAATCTTTGTCTACCTTTTTGTTTCAGTTCTTGAGATCCTGCGATTCTCCAGGCAAGACTTCAAAATGAGATTTTCTTCACCTCTTGTTTTCTGGGATTCCTCTTCCAATTGCACATATACATTTGTCAGCCTATTAAATTAGCTTGATCTAATTTCACAATCCGAGTTTGTCATCTGGATTAGCGAGGGAGGGAACTGTCTCACTTTGCCATACCATATGCTGTCTTGTTCTGTCCAACATCCCTAGTCAGTGAAACAATGCCCCCCCCCACCCACATTGTCCCCCCCCCCCCCCCCCCCCCCCCGTCCAGCAGTGTGGTGTTCATTACTGCAGTGTTACAGTGTTCATGACTGCAATGCTACACCGTCTTTCATTATGCTGCTCAGCCTCACACTTTATCATACAACTCAATTCCAATGGTTTACATTGGGATCCACTAAGACAAACCGGATATTAGTACAGTATACTGTATGTACATTACTAACTTACTTATCTATATCATCACCCAACCCTCCTGCACACAGTGTGTCTCACATGCCCCTTTGTCTCCTATCTCTCTCTCTCCCTGCCTTGCTAATTGGAGCAGTGGCTGGTCCCTGTTCTCTGACTCTAATATCATTACAGAACAAATTGTTTGTCGTTGAGCAAGACCCCTTTGAACACGCAGAGAGAGAGAGAGAGAGAGAGAGAGAGAGAGGTAATTACAGCTGGCTGATGTTGGCTATTCTTATTCTTATTCTTATTTATTTCTTAGCAGACGCCCTTATCCAGGGTGACTTACAATCGTAAGCAAATACATTTCAAGTGTTACAATACAAGTAATACAATGAGAGCAAGAAATACAATAACTTTTGTTCAAGTGTGACAAACCACAATTCAATAATACAGCAGATAATAGTGATAGTTACATCAGGATATGATTAAATAGTGATAGTTACATCAGGATGTGATTAAATACTAAGTACTACAGGTTAAACACTTGGCAGATTACAGTATTCTGAAGTACAGGATTAAATGCAGTAAAATTGGGGGCAGATAAGAGCAAAATAAAGCACATTTACATGAAGGGTGATAGTGTCCCAGGATACAAACAGAGGAGATCTACAGGTGCTGTTTGAAGAGGTGAGTCTTAAGGAGGCGCCGGAATGTGGTCAGGGACTGGGCAGTCCTTGATCGCTGCTGATAATGAGGGAGAGCTGGGTCGTGCACAGCACAGACCTGCAGACAAAGAGAATGGGGGAAGAGACTAGTATAGAGTATGAGAGAGTGGAGAGGAAAAACGTTTGCTAAAGGTGTTAAAGTCAAAGGAGACTTCTGCTGAGCTGAGCTGAGCAGGCAGGAATACACACCCCAAGGGAGTGCTTCAACCCCCCCTGTGACACACTGCCATGTTATCCCAAAACCCAGCGATCTGTGGAGGGCACGCAACTGCAGCCACTGCCAGCACTCCTCACGCCACTGCAGCACCTTGTACTGAGCCAGGGCAGTGGGAGCATGGGGGGAGGGGGGACTGCCTGTTACTATTGCATATTATAATGGAATGATAATGTCCAATGCAATGTATCTCTAATGAGAAAGTACCATGCCTTACTCACAGATAGGAAATAAGAAGGAGGTTACTCATACTCTAGATTGTATGGCAGTGAGAAACTGCCCCTTGCTCCCAATTACCTACAACAAAAAAGAAAGAAAGAATCTCTGATTCTGGAATCATTTGAATGATAGCATGCTGTGTAATTAGCATTTTCAACTCCACAGGCCCCGCTTGTAAATGAGCTCACTGGAGCTGAGGCGGCTGGAAAACAACCTCCCCCTTATTACAATATCCTGACATTAAGGAGCCCCCAAATGAACTGCTGAATTAATTAATCAACACACATTAGCAACATCTCCCTGAAACAGCGAAGAAGCAGAGGAGGAGATGGAGAGGGCTGTTCAGTAGAAAGCTGTTTTTTTTTTTTTAATGCAATATGAAATGATCAGTCCTCCTTGCAAGTGCCTGAGCTGAGTTTTATTAATCAATTAATGTAATTAACCAGGAGATTTACCCATAGAGACCGAGGCATCATTTACAAGGCAAAAAAAGACAATAGCAATGTATACAAAACAATTGCAATGTACAAAAAATACAATAAAATCATGTGTGTCTCAAACTTAATAAGCAGCATACAGAGAGCTGCGTTTCTGTAAAACCATCAGTCGTATAAAAAACAACGTGTGGAAATATAGTTCAAATAAAGTAATTTATAAGCAACTACTGCTGCATTTAGTAACAGGGGTTTTAGTAACATTGTGATTTTCTTAAAAAAAATAAAGGAAGGAGAGATACGAGGGGGTGCAGAGAGAAGATAAGGGAGAGGAGGAGGGAGAGGTTGTACTAAAACTAAGATGACGGACCCTCTCACACTCACACACTTGCAATAAAAGTGTGCTGCTGTGCTGTATGGGGTTGGGAGTTAATGACATGTTTCAAAGAGCGAGAGAGAGAGAGAGGGAGAGAGAGAGAGAGAGAGAGGGTATGCCCTCGGCAGGAATCCTAATGACAGGCTGGGAGTCTGTGTACAGCTGGGTGTATGAGAGCCATTGTAATTAAACCTTGTTTATTCCAGAGGCCAGCAAAACCAGCCTTGCTTCTACAGTCCTGGCGAGAGTGTAGGGAGCTATACCGGTGGGGTCGTGGGTCACTGCTCTTGCCTTTCACCTCCAGTTTCATATGAGTGATGCTGTGACGGGGTTAAAAGAAAAACACTCCCAGTAAATAGAGTTTGTTTTTGTGTTTTTTGTTTGTAAATGACTTATTTTGTCCCAGTACTTGTTTTCATTCACTCCCATATTCCACGGTGTAAATGTGCAGAATTATTCCACCAACTTCGTCATTAACAGTATTACCCTCATTTTCATGTTGTCTGAACCCAGGAAAGAGTTCATTTGAGCCTTAATGATCTGGTAATTTACACGTGAGAATGTGGCTGGAATGGAGGAAATTGGGTCCTTTGATTGGTGATGTATTTATTCAATTAAGTGCTAATCAATCCTCCTGCAAAATGCCAGTGATTATAGAAGGCAGGATCTAGCCTAGCAGCTCAGTTTAGGAGGAACTCAGGAGTGAGCGCAAGACTGAGCTATAAGGGTCTTCAAAAAGGCTTCACATTAGATACAGGAAGCTATTAAATAATTAGTGATAGTAAATCTGAAACTGGTGGAAACACAGTTCAGTACAATACGTTTCACAAGGCTCTGCTACGAAAGGTCACTTTTGTTAAGAACCTGCTATTAAGTGACTTTTGTTTTGTATTTTCATGTAAGATCTTTTATTCTGTTGGTCTTCACTACCCTGCATGCATTTGTTTGTGTGTTGCCTGCCTGACCCTGACCATTCAGCTTCCCTCCCCTGCGGGCACCTTACTGGGTGGGCCATGAAGCAAGCAGAGCTCTGCCAAAAAGGGGCTTCGAGTTAGACTGATAATTGGCACCACTAAAGAGGAAACTAGTGGCAATGCAGTTCAGTCCTCTATGTTTGACAGTAGAAAGTGCTTGAATGAACAGTTTACCTTCAGCTTAATGCTTTTACATGGAGCACTAAAACTGTGTGAAATAACTGAAAAAAGTAAACCATTTGAAAAAGAAAAATAAGTTAAAAGAATGAGGCAGCGAGACGGTGCCAGCACAGTGTTGCCTGCCTGCAGCAGTGCCAGTGTACACAATGTGTTGACATGCAGCTCCAGTACCTTCCAGCACACACAATCATACCAGCGATGCGAGGAAATAACTGGCATGCAGGGACGCTTTGAGGTCGAGCTGGAGCTTTGTTTGTTTGTTTTTTAATCATTCTGTCTACGTTACCGCTGGGGATGTGCAGAGCAGTAATTATAGTGTTCAGACACCGCACTACACAGTTTATATTTCTTACCATTTAATTCAAACAAGCAGTCCTTATAAAGGTGGTAAACTGTTCACAGCAAATCCATTGTATGTGTTCAGCATGTTACTGTTTTCTTTTTTTCAATGTTTACCGTTATCCCTATGCTTGCAATGCATGTAGTACCATGCTTTTCACTATTTAAAGACTTCAGACAGCCCTTCCACAGCCCCGTGCTGAAGTACCTGGGCTGGGGCAGGTTAGATTGATGTCAGTTTGTGCATTCCAGCTGCCTGCTCCACTCCACTGTAGGTTTGTTTGATTTAATGACCCTGATTAGTTGCTGTATTACAGCCTGAAAGACGTCTTTCCATTTCATGTTTTGTTTTTACTCCCACACTCAGACATAAACGCACACCCACAGTTCCTGTATGCTGAGTTCTGGAGTGTCTGTCAAAGTCACATGACCCCCTGGTTCTTACCCTTTCCCTGGGTGAAAGAGGCACAGGACCCCTCTGCCTCCTCTAATTTTTAGACCATTTTATTGCATCTGATAAATGAAGCTGTTTTCCAAAAAGCACTAACTACCTCTTAGTAGAACCAGCAATGTTATCACTTTTAGCACTAGCAATCTTTTCTTTGGTTCTCTGCTTGGATTTTGTACTTCAGTTTGGAAGATGCAACGCTATGAATGAAAGGTTGCAGCTGCTTCCTGCTACTTAAAGACTGTTGTCCAGCTGCAGTTATTTTGCTGTGTTTTTTTAAGATACACACAACACCTACTTATCTGTCTGGATATATATATATATATATATATATATATATATATATATATATATATATATATTAGCTCAAAGAGCCAGCTGCCCTACACACTGTATATATATATTGCAGTTTGTAAGGATAAGAGCTAACAGCCTCTCTCTGCTGGTGTAACAGGCTTCTCGGCACCACTTTCTTGGAAAAGCTTCAATTACAGCTGATTGTAGGTGGAGTCCTAAAGACCTGATGCTAATGTTGCTCTTACAGTAAGTGCACATTTCAGATCGAGACTGGAGCTTCATTTTAGTCTGTGTGAGTCACACTTCCAGAAGGTGACAAAGTCTGTTTGCAGTGTGGTGTTTTCAATGGTAAATTACTAATGATCCCCTTATTTACTGCTGATGATCATCCTATTTACTGCTTCCAACAGCAGAAAAGAGGCACATTCATCAAGCAGGTTGGTATTGACCAGCTCTGTCTATTTGCCCACAGCGAGATACTCAATAGTCATCAGAAAGCATGGCAGTACAGTTTATGTGTAAAATAATACAGAACCCATATGGTTACCACTATGATCTGTACACATCCATAGGCTCAGTCATAGCCGGCTTCATTTCAGGACTACGCTATGAAGGGTTTTCCCGACTCTAAACATGGCAATCCTGCTTATTGAATTTCATCAGTAGCTGCAGCTCGGTACACATATCTGTCTGGCCTGCTAACTCAAATAAAAGATAAAGGACTACATTCTCAAAGCTATTTACACCAAATCCTCATTAGCACTTTTTTTTGGTGGAAAATACACCAATAAAACTTCTAGCCTTATAGCTATTGTGTGCATGTGTGTGTGTGCGTGTGTGTGTATGTATGTGTGCGTGTGTGTGCGTGTGTGTGCATGTGTGTGCGTGTGTGTGTGCGTGTGTGAGTGTGTGTGTGTGTGCGTGTGTGTGTGCATGTGTGCGTGTGTGTGTGGTGTGTGTGCGTGTGTGAGTGCATGTGTGTATGCGTGTGTGTGTGTGTGTGTGCGTGTGTGTGCATGTGTGCGGGCATGTGTGTGTGTGGGCATGTGCATGTGTGTGTGCGTGTGCACGTGCGTGTTCGTGCGCGTGTGCGTGAGTGTGTGCGTGTGTGTGTGTGTGTGTGTATGTGTGTGTGTGTATGTTTTCAGGGATCCTAGGGGCAGAGGAGCTCCCATACTGCCATAATTAAGTCCTTCAAATAAAGCTACATTACATTAATCAATAATGGCTCCACTCTGTAAAAATCATTACCTCACTTAACTGAAATGTTTGAACGCCATTGGGAAACCATTATAATCCCAGTGTATGACCCTGGGGAAAGACTATCAGAACCATTAGCAGATCCCATGCATCACCAGCAGTGATAACAACTCAACGATTTAAACCCACTATAATAAATGAGTGAGTTATTAAGTAAGCTGACAGAGTGATGTATCTTTGTGTTGTGTAGCTATTATACCAAACTGAAATAAGGTATTTCCTTTTTAGCATAGTGTATTCATTGGAAGTCTATTAATATGTAAAGCTTCTGAAGTTTTTTTTGTTAAGGACCCTGATGAGATAGAACCCAATTACCCCTCTACTCTAAAAGACTAAAATTCAAAATTGAACCTGATTTTTAACACAAAACGCATTCTAGTCTCTCGCCAAATAAGAAGAGTGGCACATTCACTGAGTGGTGTACACAATACGCACTGTTTTAAATGCACATCTCTGCAGTCGAGATCAATGAAGAACAGTTCTTTCTTGTGGGAAAGGTTTGACCCAGGTTGCAGTGCTGCAGACAGACAGTACTGTGTGCTCTCTGTCAAATTCCTTCTTTCCTCTTCTCTACCCTCCTTTCCCTCTCTTCTCTCCCTTTTATCTCTTTAAATCCCAGTCCCTCTCTCCCTAACCCTCCATACCCTCGCTCACCCTTTCTCTCTTTCTCTTCCACTCTCCCTCACTCGGTCCCTGCAGCCTGGCTGTCCTATTGTCCACAGTGCTCTGGCAGTGAAGCCCAGCCCAGAGCTCTAAGGCTGCTAATCGCGGTGGCTTGCAAACACGCAGATGGCTAATCTACCCTTTGTTTCTCCTCAGCAAACAGAGCCCCGATTCCGATTGGCTGCTCATTCACATACGTATTCATTACCTTACTCTCCCACTTAATCCTGTTTAGCAACATTTTTTTTTTTCTGAATGGCCCTTTTTTTTAGGTCTTGTTTTTAGAAATTATTTCAACGGGATAGCCGCTTTGAGAGGCTGCTTTGTGTTGCTAGCTGTTTGTAACGGCTTATAGGGTAAAAACAGCAGGATGTTCTAGTGAAAACTGCCTTCCAGTCCTCATAACCATGGGATAACATTGCTTCACCAACCCCTTATCTCGAACCACAAGACCTCACTGCCACCCAGTCCCTCAGCTCTAACTACAAGACAACATTGCATCTGTCTCTCAGCTCTACAAGACAACTTTGAATCTGTCCCTCAGCTCTACCAACTATGCTACCCTGCATTCTAGTCTCTCGCCTTTAACTACTAAGCTGCAATGCCTCCTGGTCCCAAATGTATAACCAATAGGACACACTGCCCCCTAGTCTAGTTCATAACTAGGCTCCACAGATTATATGTTGACATGCATAATACCATATCTAATTACTTACACTGTACAATCCATTGTATGTTAACTGCATGGTCAAAGATCTTCTTCAACAGGGGGTCGCTGTTTAGCCCAGGTATGACTGCATGTCTTAAACAAGGAATGTTTTTAGACCAGTCCATTTCCTGGCAGTTTTAAGTCAGTCTGTAAAACTGAAATGCTCCATTTGCTCTACCTGTTGTAAATTAGGAGACTGGCAGGTATCAGGGACACACAGTTCCTGAGGGGAGAGTGCTTATGCCATAAATGACTCTTAAATGAAGATTGTATGTGTTATCTGTATCAGACCCATGGTAGCTGTCCAGTTAAATTATGTTTGGAAAAATAGCAAAAGCTATTAACCCTTTGCAATAATAATGCATGGTGTTGCCATTAGTGCCAAGATGTGCAGGAATAGAGTAACATACTTTATCCAAGTTGTTAAAAAATATTATTCTCTAAGTCGTTTTTTTTTTTCTTTAATGCAGAATGCCAAAATGACATAGCTGTTCTTGTGGTTAATTCTCCATTTTACCATGAGTATTTGTCCTTTGTATACAAAAAAAAACAACACTTTGTTCATTTTTCTTGCCTAATCCATTCAGTTTGAGAGTGGGTGATTAACAACAGATTCAAGATCCACAGTCAGATGCTGTTGTTTTGTTTTTTTTCCTGAAATCCAGTCAGACCAGGTATTCGTGGGAGACTTCAAACACACATTCTCGTCTTTGAAGTTCTGCTTAAAAAGAGACACCTGCTTTCTTTAATAATTCACAGCATTCCGAGGTCTGTGAGACAATCCCTGGTCGATACAAGACCTGCCTCGTTCTCCCTAAACAAAAAGTTATTCGAATTTTGTCCAAAAAAAAACAGAATACCACCAATTCAGTATGATTCCACATTCTGTCCGGTCCCTCATTCTGTCCGGTCCCACATTCTGTCCGGTCCACATTCTGTCCGTTTCCAGTTTAATGCACATTCCTTGTGCTCTTGAACCCAACTTGTCCAGGGGGATGCCTTGGCATTGAATACCAGAGCATAGCCATGGAAGTAAACGTTTAATAATACGGATCTTGCCCCCTGGCACCTCAAACCTCATCAGCAGCCCGCTGTACCTTTCACTAATCTGCTCTGACATTGTAACATTTTCTTGTTAGAGATTTCTGACCCACGATGACTCCATGGAAAGCAGCAGTACATTATTGTCATGAAGGGGCTTGTTCACAGTTTCTTGGGGGGGTGGGGGGGGAGGTTTGTGATGTGACCCTCGGGCATTTCACAGACAGGATCTACTCAATCCATTGCCCAAATCATTCAACCAACAGAAGTTCTGTTTTAACCATTAAAACTGTACAGTCATTACAACCATAATCCCCAGAGTGCAGAATCCCATTTAAATCCCAAGGAGGGGAGACCTCAGCTCTCCAGGCTCTAAAATCATTATTTAAATTGTAGCGGGAACAAACCTTACAACCTCCAGCAATGACCCCCAGCTCTTCTGTGCTAGGCTGGACTTTTCAGTGCAGAATTTGTGGGTAAAATACAGCAAAGGAAGAAAAAAACAACAGGTTAAAAGAGCTCAACATGAATACACAGTGATATAAAATCATATTAATCATTTGTAGATTACTTGTTAAACACATTTTTTAAAAGTTGCTTATACTGCTTTTTTCATTGCTAAATTAGACATTGTTGGGGTAGATCTCAGTGACCTCATGATTAGTTTGATTAAATAAAGATTAACCTCCTGCCCCCCAGGAGCTTCTACACAGCGGTCTGCCCTGAACCGATCAACGACAATAACATGTCATCACCTGCAAAGCTCCCTTTATTGCATCTACCAGCAGCAGCAGAGTCTAATAAACGCACACCAAGCAATTTTTTCGTTAGTGTAAAATGCAGCAAGACTGTTTAATTCAGCTGTGCAGGGATACTGTGGTTGATTGACATGTCCTCTGTTTCCCCTCACCATCCCTCTCTGTCTACGAATCAGCTCCATATTGCTTTGATTGTTTCTTACTCCAAGATCAAATATTTTCGTCAGCTCGCCAGTTCAACATGAGTAACAGTTCCCAGAAGTCCCTTTCATGCCAGCAGGGGGTGTCTATTAAAAAAGATGCTGAATTCAGAATTCAATCTGGATCCTGGCACATCCACAGTCTCCAAGGATGGGGCCTAGCCCAGGGCCCAATCCCTGATGTTTTCCAATTGTGTAAGTCCAGCCAGCAGTGGGGTTCACTTCCTGGCTCTGCTGTAGCTAGGCAACAACTCTGCCATTCCAGCCTCCATGCCTGGCACAGAGAAAAAGAGGGAGCCTCGCTGGGATACCTGAAGATAACTGAGTTTATTCCTTCCAAAATACACATCTAACACCGCTTGACGGGAAAATGAAAGACAAACAAACAGTGCAGTAAGTAGGGCCAGTTACTGTGTCTCATGTACCTTGATATCCTAGACGGTCTGGCCAGGGCACTCCTGCAGTAAACAAATCCGATTCCACATATTTCACTTGTATTATCTACTTCTCTTCAAGTATTTAGAGCTTTGTGGCAGCCAGTGTGGTCCAGTTCTTTAAGTTCAGGGATTGGGAGGGAGGCAGTAAATCCCACTTCAGCACGATGCTGCTAGTGATTCATTCGTCTCTCTCCCATTTCTCATAGCTATTAAAATATTAGACTCACGCAAGACCCAAAACAGCCAGAAAACTAAACTATATCCAAACTATTACATTCTCTGCATTACCCTGACCTGGCTTAGACCATTGCAGATTGCTGTACAGGTTGCAGATGTTGGGTTTGCTCTGACAGCGTGGATATAATGACGATGTCTCCAGTCTCTGTACAGTAGATATGTTTTCTTATTGAATGCAGCCCCGTCTCTGTGCATTGCTGTTTCGTGGGGCGGGCAGTGAGGCTGTTTGTTTGCCCTCACTATTCACTCAGCTCTTTGAGCAGAGGATTGGGTTTACTTAGTGTAGAATTATTTATTGCAGCCCCCAAATAATGGAACGTGCATGCTCTGTGCATTGAGCTCCTATGACACCAAAAAAAATGAAATATATATTTTATTTTTCTTGACTGAGAGGAAGTGTCACTTTTGTTCCATTATTTGACTGTAGAGTACAGTAATGAGACAGCAACTGTGCAATAAGACAGCAGAAACAACAGCATACTAGTGGGGTTTAAAGGGAGACTTCATTCAATTTCTTACCTTTAATATCCTGTTACGTGTGTTCTGTATGATTTTCTGTTGCTGTTTCAACCTGGATCATAATTTGTCACAGTTACCAAGCATTCCAGCATATACTGATACTAAAAACACTCCACAAGGTATGGGAGCCAGTGCTTCCCCACCATCATTAGTACAGACACAGTGTGTGTGTATGTTTTTCACGATGGTTGAATTAAATATATATATATATATATATATATATATATATATATATATATATATATATATATATATATATATATATATACTTAGGATAATATTATAATACTATATGTACATATAATACATATATGCATGCATTAAACTGAGAAACCCAAGCAGATCCTTTAGATGCAAAGGCAACACATTGTGTACAGTGTTCTTTACACAGTAGGACACTGGTGTCGGTATTATGACTTCATACAATAGAATTAAGGGAGAGAAAACAAGGGGAATCAATATCTGGCATCCTTCTTCATTCCTGTTGGGAATTCATTGTCTGGTGGTATCCATGCAGATTTTCCGATTTTCCTGACACAGAATTCCAAGCACGCTCCATTGACCCGAGCATTACAGAAACCGACATGCAAACACCCATCTGTGCTGTGGAGGGGTTATGAGCTTCCTAGTTAAGTCATCAATAAAAGTTACAGTTTACAACAGGCCCATTCCAATGTTTGGGTTGTTCTGTAAAGCCATGCTGGGAACAGCTCCAGAACAGCTGTTTACAGGTAAACCCAGAGGAAATGATGTTCATGGAAACCATCTGTGTCAGTGCTGCTGGAGAGCTAATGCGCCAGGACTGAAATTCAAACTGCCGCTGCTTCACTTGAGCTGGCTTTTCCCAGTTCTTATCACATCTTGCAGTGTAGTGTTGAGCATTGTTCTCTTCTCTCTCTAAGTACAGGACTCAAAAAGACTTGAAGCTCATTGTCAGGAGGGTTGAGCTTCTGTTTGATTTTACAATGTTCTCAAAAGCCTTATGTCTTTCAAGCTGTACTGTGAGATTATTCAGTACTTTTAAAATGTTTACATCTGTGATAGCTCATGACAAGTGATCTTTTTTGTCTAGTGGGTTTTCTAGTATTTCTGCACTATTTAATGTATTAAATGCACACTATTTTGATGCACTTGTTCTCTTACCTTGCTCTGTGGCCTCACTGAGAATTAAACCCTTGTCTCAGTGTGCAACATTCCAGCTTCGCTCCGTGAATGAATTGTAAATTAGGTCCAGACACGAGATGTCTGGAGAGCCAGTAAAGTTAATTATATAATTATATAATAACAGGAGAGACCTTCAGAAAGACACACTTTTCTTCAGTACCGGTTTTACTAAATATCTTAAGACGGAGCATTTACAGCCATGAACAGACAGAGTGTCTTGCATTACAGACTCACAGGGTTCTAGTACCACTGCACACTTTCCTTGAACGAGGCTTCCTTGTTTTTAATTCAGCTGTTCTCATAGATGTTTTTCTCCTTTAAAGAATAAAGGGGGCCAAAACTCTTTGACTGCATTCACCTTCTAAATGACTGACTCATATTATAAGTTGTACTGGTACAGCTCCCCCATTAAGAGTTGTGGTATTGGCTACCCACAGGAGTTTATGGAATTTATATTTTACAGGGGCTGTGCAGATCGTGAGAAAAGGATACCAGCCATCAAAATCCTAGTCTCACTGATTACAGGGGACAAAAAGTGGATTCCTCCTACAAGATGACAAGAGAACAGTGAAACAAAACTTTTCAGAAGGTCCTGGTTGAACTGCATCAGTACCCCAGAGAGATGGTGGCTGTGTGAATCTGGAAGGATGGCTCACAAAGGATGCTTTTATTGGAAATGAGCAAAGTTCAACCCCATCCAGCTCACAATCACCTCCGAATAAACGTTCCTCTGACCTGAAACACATTGGTCAAGAGGAGAGGAGAGCTTTTTGAAATTGTGCAGATTTTGTAAAAAAAACAGAAATTACTCATGGCCAAGAGTTTTCTTTTTTTTTTTCTCGTTTCTTTTTCTCAGCTTTTTAAATGCTGCCCAGAATTCCAAAGATAACACTGCTTGAGCTGAGCTGTTGTGTTTGGCAGAGCTGGAGGACGGGGAGAGAAGAGAACAGAGGTCTGAATGAAGGTAGATAAAAATGCGTTTACTTCTTTACTTTGGAGCATGCTTATTTTATTTAATTAATCAACATCGTGTGCTCTTTGAGAAAATCTAATGTATGATTCATCATGCTGTTAAATGCCTGGCTATGCTTTGCCATGGTTTAATCTAGCTTGAGTGGCCTCCCTAGTCCATGATACACTGCGTCTGTTATTTTGCCGGTCCTTTTTTTCAGTTCTCATGATAGCTGATGGCACTGGCTAAAGACCCAGTGCTGGTAAGTGATATGAGAGGTTCCCTTCATAGCACTGAGAGCCACATGTAGCTAACCTCACAACTGACCTGATCCTTTCCTGAAAACCTCATAGGCCGCTCCTAAACTATAAATTCTGCTGGCTTTATGAGGTAAACAAATTACTACTAGGTTGAGAACATTGATGCCATGGGAAAGGGGACTCACTCCTGGGAGCATGGGTGGAGTGGTTTGGGCGATGATAGTTCTGTGGGCAGACCCCCCACGTGCTCTGTCACTCTACCTGCTGAAACAATCTTCTTATTCCTCAAGGATTGCAGGCACCCCTTCTTTCAAGATGAAAGAGAGTCGGACCCATTCTCCCGTCCCTGCTTTAGAAAGGACATCACACAATTCAGTCAGATCTCCAGCTCAGGCTTTCCCATTGTTGTTTTGTTCTTGTGTGTGTGTTTTGCTCATTGTTTGCTTAGGTGTGGGATGAAGAGTTGAAAATGTGAGTGAGTGGTGGGCTGCTCCCCACTGAGAAAACTCTACAGTTAGGAGCACATTACAAAACCACAGAGTATCAGCCAACCCCTCTGATCCAAGAGTACACACTGAAGCCCAGGAACAATGAAACGAAGCAAAAGCCAGCAATATCAGGTAAGTCTTTCATCTGCTCTTAACCCTCTTACCGGAGGCATGGTCTGTTTCAGATTCCTCCAGTAAGAGCAGTGCCTTCCCTGTGGGACTCGTCTGGTTCCAACACTGCACTCCTCTGGATAGGTGCAGAAGGCATGGCTGATTTATGGAATGCAATTTTATAGATGTGTCTCAGATCTGGACAGAGCTGCAGTATAGTCATCTAGTGGAGTGCAAGCTACAGTATATAGTCGACTAGTCAAATGCAAGTAACGTTGTAATGCTTTTGGCCACGTATTGCAATACATTACAGAACCTCTGTCCCAGAAAATGCACCATGTGAGGTTGAATTGTATAAACCACTAGGGACGGGAGCGCAGAGGGTCCATTGTTACAAATATGAATCGGTGTAGCTATTCAGAACCCAGTTCAGCACTGACTAGTCAGAAGTACTGAGGTGGGACAAGCAGTGCAGGCTTTCAGTGACTTCCACAAAACTGTAGAATTTGGCACACCGAATCCAGTGCAGTGCAGAGTTCAGGCTTATCCGTTTGGGACACCTTTAATGAGCAGTGGTGAGGACACACCCCGGTGTCCTACAGGAACATCTCAGCGCTGTTTCTGCCTTGCAGACATTCAGACATGCTTCCCTCTCTGCCTCTCTCTCTCTGTCGCTCTCCTTTCACAGGCGAGGCTCGGAGTGCGGCAGTGCTACACATTTGTGTTGAATACAAAGAGGATGGGATCCGACTGTGGGCAGCCTGTTTAATCCCGAACACTAACACTGATGCAGGCTGAGCGCACAAAGACATGTCTGTCTCTCTCTCTCCCGGTAACTCCTTGCACAGCGATATTAAATTGCAGGTTATTGTTTCCTATTAATAAGCGTTTGCGCTTTAGTGGACCAGGTTTACAAATATTACTTAATTGACAGTGCTGAGAGTCTCTATTGAGCTCCTCTGCGTTAATGACTGTGTGCTTGTCTGGGATGATTGCTGTGCACCTGTCAGGGATGCTCTTGTGTTGGTGTTGTTTTGTTACATGAATAGCGTGGTGCAGTGTCTAGATATTTATATCTGTATTTATTTACAAGGTCAATTGCTGAAACACAACTGCTTGATAACAGGTGTGTGTGTGTGTGTGTCTGCAGACAGCATCAGCACACACACACACACATATACAATACACTACAACAAAAGAATATGAATGTTGAACAACTGATTACATTTGAATTTCAATATGGAATTAAATTATTGTTTCTGATCTAAAATGTATTGATGGATTTTCCAAAAAGATACATGTTCTGTACTGGAATAATATCTTAAAATATGCCAACTGTGTGACCTTGACCGATTTGAAACAGAATTTTTACTGGGTGCGCGCACACACACACACACACGCACACACACAATGTAAGTCCTGGGTAATTTATGTTCTCTAATAAAACTCCCAATAACAGTGGGCACCAGACCCTTTAAAGAGTTCTTGTAACTCCAGCCCCCTATCTGCCAGCTTTATGACTGGAGCCCAATCTCACCGTCTTTACCCCCACTTCAAACACACCAATAAAAGAGTTAATGGATGCTGGAATTAGACAACCCTTTTAAATGTGTCTGAGTCGTTTACAAACAGATCGTTCAGCTCAGTGTGCAGGCGAGCAGCGATGCTGGTCGAGGTCAAGGCTTGGGCTTATACCGGCACTAAATTCTCCTTTTAGAATACACTTTGTAGATACACAGAAAATACCTGGTGGCTGTCCTCGTAGAGTCCTGTTTCTACCTGCTCTGTGGTTTTAAAATCCCCCTCTCTCTGAGGTCTATAGTGGAAAACTATTAGCCCAGAGCGTTATAGTGTCTGACACGGGATTATACTGCCCGAAGTCAACAGATGAAGGCTATATTGTTCCCTGGAGGACACAATATCAAAACGAGGGGACACTTGTTTTTCACAAAACATATATCTAGTTCATATATGTTTTATTGAACCTTGGAAGATAACTGTGCCTGCATTAGGTTTCTGGATGGCGGTGCAGAACTCTCTCAGAACTCTTCAGGTCTGGAGGCTTGTATTTCTCCATCACTTCTCCGTCTGTGTTTTTCAAGTGGAGATATTGCTGAAAGATGGCGGTAGATGTTTTTGTTACAACTTTTGTGTATTTAGCGTCTTCTTCGTTTACAATGTGTCAAAGTTCACCATCAGAAAGCCGAGGAAAACATGTGCCTGCCATTTTTTCTTTATGATGTGAAAGGTGAGCATGTCAGTCTAGGCCCGGGCGGTTGCTATGAGTACCGTTGCTATGAACATAGAACGTTGGTAAGGACTATGGGGGCTATAGCGTTTTAAGGAATCACTATATACATACATATTTTTAAAGGTTATGTTAGGGTTACATTAGGTCAAATTATACCCTGTAGCCAAACCATTTAAAATGTCTGCAGTTTAATTACCATTGCACTGCAAGCACCAAGTCTGAGTGGAGGTGTTATTATAGACAAACACCTGTACAGGATCAAACAGAAATAACTCATGACCCGCCTAATGATGGTTTGGGATCTTTCCTTGTATGTGATTGCTGCTGTCGGTACATCGAAAGTGACATATTAATACGACCATATTTATAATATAAAGCAATCTTCTACAGGCGTTGTTATTCATATTAATTATTATCCTGGAAAGGTAATAAACCCAGATTATCAGTAGGTTCTCTGTGCACTTGTGTGTACAATAACAGTGAGTTGATATAATTAGCACAGCAGTGGGAGCGGGCTTGTCATGTTTTTTCATGATTCACAGAGAATCACAGGTGATTGTGGGATCCTACCTGCACCTTAATCTTTTAATAATGTTGCAACATTCAAAATGTTTAATTCCTTAAGAAAAAGTTGAACTCTACATCAAATGGAAATGTTGCCAATGCTATACCATTCCTTCTCTTGTTTTCCATGCTCTTTAAGCCTGCGATCTGCTATTAGCTGCTGTGTTGTTGCTACTATTTCATGTATTATGCTACTATATCATGTGTTATGCATTTTTCACTGTATTTAATGTATTAGGCATTGTTTTTTTTACTGTATAGCATATATTATGCACTTCTCTGTATTTAATGTATTATGGATTTTCTTGTTTGTTACTGCATCTTGTAAAGAGCTTTGTGATGATGGTCCACTATGATAGGCGCTATATAAAATAAAGATTGATTGATTAATTGATTCCACCCACAATTCACACCATTGCAGCTTCCGAAGAAATTGCCTATTTATTGATCAGAATCATGGGAGTGCCTTTGCATTGTCATTGGAAATCATTTCATAAGGGTAAAAATCTGTAGGGGTACTCTAGAAGAATACAAAATAAGACACAAATCCCATATTAAAATGCTAATATATATATTATAGTAAACCTATAGTGTTTTGTCCATAATGGAATGCCACAATTTTTTTATATATATATTGGAAGATAGTGGTAACATGTAGCCTAACTCCATTCCTACAGAAAATGAAAAGTGCTGTCCGCTCGGGGCTGACGTGACCCTTCGTTGACCTCCCAGTATTCGCGGTGATGTCATCGCTTGTTATTGTGGGTGAGATCGTTCAGCGGTCACACAAACACGCTCCGCCCTCTGCAGCTGGATTCTGCTCAGGGACACACAGTGTTACGCATGACAACAAAAGAACTCGCTAAATTCGCTCCAAATAATTGTAAACAGAAATGAGAAACAAAAAAAGAGGAAAACGGAGCCCCCAATTCACCATCTTGGGATTCAGCCCAGCGAGCTTCACAGGCATCCACATCTTTATTTAATTTGTTTTGTAATAGTCTGATTACTTCAGCGATTCCTTTCTGTTTGCAGTTCACTGGAAGGGGGAGGTGAAGATGGGGCTGCTGGTACTTGTAATTATTTCACAGGTTTGGTTCCTTTCTCTCGTACGCTCCTCACACAGCTGAGTACCCAACAGGAATGTTAACACACTGCCCGCACCCTGCCATGCTCTGCCCTTTGTCTGCCTGTCCACTGGCATTCGCAAAACCGTTCATACCTCTCGCTCCGGGACTAATTGGCAAACCAGCCGCACTCCCTGTGAGTGAAACTTTCTCTTCCCCTTCTGCTGCTGAACAGAGAAGGAAAGGGGAGTGAAAGAGAGGAGAGAACAAGGACAGAAAAAAGTATGAGCAGGATCACTCCTGATAGGGGAAATGTGGGTTTCGTTTTTTTGTGCTTCACACAGCACCTGCAGTATGGATCAAAATAGAATCTGACACAATCACATGCAAATATTGCAGCTGTATGTGCATTATTACAGTGTGTGTGCGTGCGTGCGTGCGTGCGTGTATGCGTGCGTGTGTGCGTGTGTGTATGTGTGTGTTTGTGTCAGGGTGTACAGTTTTTAAGGTAGACGTTGTAGCTTGAAGCATATTTTCAGGTAACTAAGCAAAAATGTCATGGTGGTAAATATGCAGCAAAACCGTGGTACATATCTTCCCCTTGACAGATGGCCGTTTGCAATTGGAGATGGAAAGATTAATCTGAATAAATAAAAAATAATAAACCCCCCACATATTTCTGTTTACATACAGCCCTGTTGGCTCCATTCCACAGTCTCTGTTTGCTGTTTCCCTCAATGCACTGCTGTGAAGCGCCTTCCCAATTTACTCAATCATACCTTGCTCATGTTGGCATTAATTTACTCACACATATTCTCGCCACCCAGCCTGATTGTAGTGTGATTGTCAAGCACTGCCCTTATATAACCAACCAAGGCTACAGCTTCATCAAATGGTGATTAAAAAGGTGAGCTATGGAGAAAATAAAAGGGATGTCCGAGAGCTGGACTGGCTTATTGTTAGCGTTTTTTTTTTGATTGAGTAGCGATACAGGTTTTAAATGTGAGCTGCCTTGTAAATGACTTATTTTATATTAAAAAAAAAAGGCTTTATAGTCCTTTGATGTACATTAGCTATTAACACCAATTAATAAGGTTGGGCAACAGGCTCTGATTATCTTTATAATAATTCAAATATATACAGTATATATTTGAATTATTATAAAGATAATCAGATAATCAGAACCTTGATTTAGACAGATTCATATTGGGGTCCTGCTTATGCATTTTTAACAAACACCTTCGGTAATGTCATGATATCTCTTTACTGGCAGAAATACAAACCATTAATTACTGGCTGCAGATTAACTACGGGGTGGAGCAGGCAGCTGTGAGGGACCAGGGAAAACACGGAGGGCAGGCGTGTGAAAATGAACATGGCTGTGCTTGTGCAGGGGGCTCAGTCGTCACAGACAAAGACACTGTGCCATGCTATGCGTCTGAAGCTGCCCAACTGTCTGCAATCCCAATGCTCATCACCCAGTTCTCTGATCACACTTCAAAATGACGTGGATGGGCTTTTGTATAGGTGGCCAGTTACATTCGAGTGCCTACAGTCCCAGTTGCTAGCTGCCTGCTCCTGGAACCCTGGTAACAGCTATTTGTCTTCCCAAAGCAGGCGCTGTGAAAGGGGGGTCCTTGGCAGAGAGAGCAGCTCAAATCAGTTCCAAATCCTTTTTTAGAAAGCGGTGTTTCCTTGGAGCGCCAATGCTGGAATAATCTGCTCTGTGCTTTTGTCGGGTGGGGGAATTCTTTCTGTCCACAAACCGTGGCTGTTAATCTGGCCTGTCCCAGCAGCTGCAGCCCTGGGACATAGAGAGGCCCAACAAAGACACGTTTGTCAGGGGGACAGGGGCCGAGGGGGTGAGTGGCGGATTTTGGGACAGGAAAGGGGGGGGGTGGGGGCTGGGGGTTAACAAATTGAGCCCCCAGGCCTAGCGGTTTAGCGTTTAGCTAATCCTCTCTGTGACAGGACTGCTGGTAATGTCCACACAGAGGCACCAGGATGGAGGGAGAATGGGCCATTGTGGAGATTCCTTTAGAGCTCACCGTCATTGCTGTGCTGCTTACTGACATCACTCCAACATGCAGTGTGTGCGAATGAGTGTCGGAGTTTGTTGGAGTAAGGGTGTGAAAGTTTGTGTTTGTGTAACAGTGCAAGAGTGCATTCACTGATAGATGAAACGTTCTTACTGCACTGCCCATATGGAATCAGTGTCTGCTGAGTACTTACAGGCTGTACTGCGTGGAGGATTTTATTTTTCTATTGTATATTCTGAGTAAGAATGGAAAAAGAATGTTAAACAGCAAAATGAATGTGCGCTTTGCCCTGGGACTGTATAGTTTTATACAGGGAAAACACTTATCACCATGACAAGGAAAATTACGCTAACAGAGTAAAACTGTTAAACACCAATTTAACTGTAACTCTCTGCAACTTAATGGTTTCTTGCTGGTTTTACACCTTCACAGCTGTTTTATCACTCACAGAAATGGTCCATTTATTATTGCTGTTTCTTCAAAATAGGATCCTAAAAACTAATTTATCAGAGTATGACCTGTATAAAAGTCAGTGTTTTACACCGGTTTGCATGAGAGACCGTTCACTGATTTTAATAAGGTAAGGGTAGAGTGCTGCTCCTCATTAGAAATGATGACAGGTTAATTCTCGCTGTCCTCTGGCAATGCAGTATCCCAGCAGTAAATCCTTTAAAAGCTCCATAGCAAACCTGCTACAAATGGGATTTTGCAGTAAGCACAGCTAGAGGCACAATGCTTCCGAGGGGGGACAGCCTTCTGAGTCTCTTTGCTGTGACATTCACTCCACATTCCTTTCATTTTTAGCATTGGTATTATTATATAAACAGGAGAGCACACTGCGATGTTGGGAAAACTCACTCATGGACAAAGAGATTAGGAGTTGTACAGATGCTGTCTAATGTTATTTCTGTGCGTCTGTGCGTGTCTGTGTGTGTGCGTGTGTCTGTGTATTGGTTTCCTGCAAAGAAAATAAAGTCCAATAAATAAAGAAACTTCCTGTTGTATAAGTGAGCCTGTTTTTCCTAAGAACAGTAGAACAGAAGACGCTCTTAGCTCATCGAGGCTTGTTCAGCACACCAGCAGTGAAGCCAGTCCAGATCAGGAAGGACAGTCATTGACTGAAGACCCTTTCTCTTAGGAGTTAACAATGGATTCAGGTCCAACAATCACACACACAAAGAGGGGTAAAGTCAGTTACCAGGACTGGGCACCAAAACAACAAACATAAAGAGTTCAGGGGATAGAAGCAGATGTGAATGAAAGCAGGAAGGGGAAGATGAGATCCACCGAAAACAAGCAACAGGTTTGTATGTCCTGAAGGCATTCTGCTGTTCCCAATATGTCTTGTTATTGAATGTAATTAAAGCAGGCAGATCCACTGCAAGCCCTTTTGTACAGAATGGGAGAGAATTGGAGACGTGCTCATGTAGGAAAATTGGTAACTGTAACCATCTATGGATATAGTAAGGGGTGTCTTACTAGGTTCCTTAATTCTATTTTTTAACCATGGTGGCATGCACTGCTAGAATTTAACGCCACACAAATGAAAGCAGAGACTCCTCTGAAAGATCTGTAACGGCTCATCTCAAGGACGGATATTCCCTTCCTACATTTCCGCAGGAAAAAGCAGGATAAGAAAAAAAAAAAACCTCCACATAAAAAAGGTGTTGAAGGCTGCCCTTCCAGGTGCCATTCAGCAGGGTGTACTGGGGGTCTGTGAGGTGTGGAGAAGACTCACACCTTCACTACACCTCCGGCAGGAAGGCAGGCAGGAAGCAATCTGAGTCCCCTTCCAAAACCCTTCACCGGATCTGTGCACAGCAGGTACAGTGACACCTTTACAACTGCTGCTGTCATGAAGCTGCCATGCCAGCTGATTGCACTCATTGAGAAAAGTGTGCGTGGGAAACATGTGAGAACCCCCAGAAGTAACTCAAAACAATGTAGCAAACCGTGGGCATTACTTTAACCTTGACATAGAGGTTGCAGATACAGCATATGTTTTAGTGCTCATGCTACAAGGGCTTTTACTTGGCTGCTTTTATAAAAAAATAAAAACATGCATTGGAAATGTGATTTTTTTTTATTTTTGTTTTTACAACAAAACTTACTGTTGCTGCCCCCTGTGCTCTGCAAAGTGCTCGGTGCTCCTCTTTAAACACAAGCGTGATTATTGTCCAGATCATTTCTATTCACATATCTGAGTTGTTTATTAACTAAGGAAATACTCAACAAATGTAATTCACTTCCCAATATCCACAGCTGTTATGTGAGCCTCTTTTTTTGTTTAATGTCGTATTTCCACTTGTGTGTTTAATTAATCATCCCTGCAGCCGCTGCTGTTTGTCCTTACGGGGAGCTTTTATTCAAACATGAGAGCAGAGAAAAGCAAGTTAAACAGAATTAACCAGGCTTCAGCACAGCCAGCCACCACAGATTTGCTCAATCAGGCCCCTATTGTTTTGCTTCACCTCATGAGTTTTTGATGGATTAAATGAAGTTATGTCTGAAGAAGCTGGAAGCTGGAACGTTGTAGCTAATAATTAAAATATTCAGTTTTCAGTTTTATCAATTCTATTTCTTCTTTATTATATGTAAATGACATGTGAAAAACAAACGGACGCCCTCCTGGGTAACTGGTGGTGTGGTGCTAGCTCTGACGTGGGCAGAATGAGAGGGGCGGGCCAGGGTAATAGGGGAGATGGATCTGGCCAGCTTTATGACCTGAGAACTTGTAAAAAGGGCACATTGCTCAAACAGGGGATTTAACAGCTAGCTCTTAATTACCACAAGTGCATTCTTCAACAAGTCCCACGTTAAGAACTGTACACCCCAAAGAGATTAATAACACAGTGCCACTATATTTACTATAGCAGTCTCCCTGCCTTTGCAGCCTTCAGCCAGTAAACTGTACAAAGGGTTTTGTTTTTCAAATCAAGTAAACGAGAACTAGTAGACTCAAGCAGACGTACAGAGAGTCAAGCAGACTTACATTGCGGCTAGTATAGTAATGTGTGTAATGCAGTAACTTTGTCTACTTGACTTTTTAGTTTCACCAGTAAATGAAGGCAACAGGAATAAGCAGTCACATATGATAATCCCCTGACTAATTGAGGTGTCCCTGTATTTAAAAAGACTTAGTTTAATATTCACGGTGAGCACTGATCTAAATTAAATTCTGTATCGAGCTGTGTTTACTATCACTGTGTTTTGTTTATGGTTTAAATGTTTGTGCTTAATTCATATCAGGTCTTCAGTGGTGTGAGATGTTTGATAAACAACAGCAGTCTTAGCAAAATAAACCAACCGTGTTTCTCAAACATCCCCACAAGCTTGAAGCATTTAAGACCCAGTCTGTGACGTGTGAATGAGAGAGTCAGATTCCTGTGCTTCTCTGGGCTGAGTGAGAATCCAGGACAGAGTTACTAGAGGATCAGATGAGCTGAATCCTTCAGCTCAGGGGGTGAAGGACTGACAGTCCGGAACCTGTCTCTTCCACTTCAAAAAGAGATTGGGATGACTCCTGATCCCAGTCATGTTACCTGTTCATATAGGTGGCAATCCCTGCTTTCACTAATGGAGCATGGTTACAGTTCCTGCACATGAAGAGCCTGAAACATCATGGTTACAGTTCCTGCACATGAAGAGCCTGAAACATCATGGTAACTACTGTAGGCTCTGAGTTTTGGTTCTGCCGTGTATTTCCTGACAGTCCCAGTGCAAAGGCATTGTGGTTTATTCCAGACTGCTATAGCATATACAGGTAGGTGCTGAAGTCTATTCCCTCTCAGTTTATTGGCAGTGTGGGTTATTAGGATCTGACAGCCAGCCTGCATTGGTTGTAGGGTGTAGTCCCTGACAGTGCACTTTACCAGTGTTTCCCACACAGCCCACACACTGTGACGAAAGGCTTGCCCCGGCTTGTTGTGATGAGCAGAATATTCTGACTTTTTTTTCCTTTTTTATTAGCTTCATAACACAATGAAACCACGCAGCAGCCAGCGGAGGTGTTAGATCCCTTTGGTCTGATTGTTTGAAATGCAAAGCAGGGTGTAATCACTCGGGGTGCCACAGTGTCATTTGCAGCAGTAGGTGACTGTGGTTTATTGAACACACACAAGTGTTTGCAAGTTCACGTCTGCTCTCTCTCTCTCTCTCTCTCTCTCTCTCTCTCTCTCTCTCTCTCTTCCACTCTACAGATCACAAACACAAAACCCTCTATCCTGCTGCCTTCTGTCTGTCTCTGTCTCTCCAGCAGGGACCTCATGGGTAGTGAGGTTTGAGAGCCAGGCGCTTGTTTCGGAAAAAGAGGGTACAGACTCAAGCCTTGACACCCATCTAAAAAGGATCTGCAGAGCATTGGCAAAGCAGAACTGGGCTTTTCAGGAACATTTACACATTAAAACAATTTAGAAAAGTAGTAGTACAAAGTAATATCAATAGAATAATGTATGGGTCAGGATATATTCTCACACAATAATAGAGTTCGTTTTGGGAAGTAATTATTACCAGCCCAAAACCAACGAGAGACCGATATTATTGTTTGTTAATATATTCTGACCCATATGTTGTTTGATATATTCTGATCTTCTTTTGGATATCCACTTAGTGATTTTTCCTCCTCCTATTTAAAAAGCTTTTCATTACAAGTGAAAAGTTGAAGTGGCGAGAGGGTTAACCTCTTGGCCCCTAACAATCCCAGTCAGCTACCCAGGTGGAGGTGGTGCTGCAGGGACATTGACCATCTGCACAGTGCGGTATCGGGTCTTAAAACATTCACTGTGCTGTGTCATCCCAAACATTTAATAAGAGAGGAGTCTACAAGGCTTGATCCCTCGAGCCGAGAAGATTTTTTTTTCTTTCTTCTTTTCGTAACAATCGTTTTGTAGGCTTATAGCTATGTGTTCATGCTGGCTGGCCCAACGCAGTTGTCATGGCGACAGAAAAAGAGAGAGAGAGTGTCTGAGACAGAGAGAGGTCATTTCTTTTCCGAGCGGCTTTGACAAAAGTCAGCCCTCCTGAAAGGAGACGCCTGCTTCTTGAAAAAGGACATCAATTCCCAGCCATGAGCCTCAAGAGAGCAATTTCATGGCAGCTCTAGCTGTGTTTAGTTGCCCAGCTTGAGTCTAATTGGGTCAAGCCGAGGCCTAGTGAATCTCTCCAGTCCTGAATAAGCTGCAGTGTGGCATGCTGGCACCCTCCAGCGAATAAGCTCTCTTCCCTGGGAAGAGGGATGAACAAATTACCCCTCTTTCAGTCCAACACATGTTTATCAAGCAAGGTTGGCAAAGAGCTCAGTGTTTTGGATTTTTTTGTTTTTGTTTATTCCTTGGTGCTCATGAAAAGCTCTGGCGGCAGGGGAGCGTAGAGGAGGAACAGCCAGTCTTCTAGTGCAAGCAGAGCGGAGAGGTTGGATGGGGGTGTAGGGAGAGATGAGGGTCTGGAGGTACGAACGGAACAAAGAATGTCACACGGATTCATGTTTGAAGAGCCCGGAAATTGCTTGTGTCCAGTAGCATCACTAGAGAAGTACTTGTCAAAACTCCCTGCAAATCCACCTGCCTTTTATCTTCACCCTAACAAAGGAGTATGGTAAAGGCTAACACTCGTTAGAAAATCGAAAGCGCTGGAGCAACATCTTGACGGAGGAAAACTCCACAGCATCTCCAAACAAAAAAATAAGATCAGATGAAAGCAAACCCCCTTCCTGCACTTCAATGCCCCCTACGGCAACATTCAAATTAATGTCTATGAACACAAAATTGCAACTCAAATAAAGAAAAATCTTACCTGAGTATCAATAGTTCATAGGAACTATTTTCTGTTACGGAAGGTTATTCTTCAAATTTCAATTTCTCTTGTATTTATTTATATTTACGTGAGTAAATCTGTTTTATAAAAGCATTAAGGTACTTGAGGGCGTGGTTTACCATGTATATTGTCACTGATTGGTTGGTTGCAGGTTCTCGGCTATGCCTCGTACCGAACAACGCACCAAGCAGTGACAATATCCACGGTAACTCACACTCTCTCCTACCTTAATGCTTTATTATACTCACGACATGGACTTCTCACACACCTCCCGCTGCCTTCTCCAAACAGTGACGTCACAGGGGGATTTCCAGCAATGGCGGATTACAGTTTGATTGACCACGGAATTTAAGCAGCTTGTTTGACTGTATGTAGCGATCAAAAACAATCAAAACAGCCCAGAGATTGCATTGCTATTTTATCATTTTCAAACAAACCGACAAGTGTTTCCTATTGCCTAAAGGTCTCTCCCCTAGTCCCCTCACTGATGAATGGCTGGAGAGTGCTTTTCTAATGAATGTTTTATCTGCAGCGCGAGACAGTGACCCGCGGCGAGAAGGCTGCCGCTATAAAAAGAGCTTGTAGACGTTTATTGGTAAAGTGGATGAGTTCTGTCACTTGGGCTGTATATTTAAAGCAGAGGAAAAACTTTGGGAAATAGTGCTGGCAGAGTACAAATAAATAGGCAGCAGTGTGGAGTAGTGGTCAGGGCTCTGGACTCTTGACCGGAGGGTCGTGGGTTCAATCCCAGGTAGGGGGACACTGCTGCTGTACCCTTGAGCAAGGTACTTTACCTAGATTGCTCCAGTAAAAACCCAACTGTATAAATGAGTAATTGTATGTAAAAATAATGTAATTGTATGTAAAAATAATGTGATATCTTGTAACAATTGTAAGTCGCCCTGGATAAGGGCGTCTGCTAAGAAATAAATAATAATAAATTATCGTAACCTCTGTGATTTTATCAGGATGAAGAATTCAGTTTGGTCTATTTCTACTTTGTGGCTGAGAAAAAAGTAAATGATTGTTCTTGCTTCACAGTTATTCAGACTTCAAATGAAATCAATCGACTTTTCCTACTCCATGAAAACAACAAACAATACAATAGTAAATATTTCCCATTGATTAATTATTCTGTTACAACGAGTTTCAATAGTAGCAGGACCAAACAGGAGCAAACAGGACTGTGAACCCACATATCTGTGGATGGGGGTCTTTCATATAAATACAAATATTCAGATCATTTTTCTTTCTCTGTCTGATAGTGCTAGTCCCTGAATAAAACTAAATATATTATTATTATTATTATTATTATTATTATTATTATTATTATTATTATTATTATTAGTAGTAGTAGTAGTAGTAGTAGTAGTATTGATATTATTATTGTTAGTAGTTTTCATTTTACTATTATAGTGAAGAATAGTGGGCATAAATTCTCTATCAAAACCTATTATTTTGACAGGACACACAGTTGCATTTAGTTTATTAAAATAAAAACACACACAAAGTGAGCATTCCGGAGCCTACAGCAATTACTTAATGAGCTGTCAATTAGGGGAAGTGTTTGTGGTTTGGAATCAAAGTGATGTTGGGCTGTGTCTCAAACCTGTAATTACAGCCTCCCAGGCTCTTCACAGAGAGGTAAGCCCACAGCTCCAGCAACTGAACAAATACAGGGAAGCGTCGCCAGACTGCAACTATCCACAACAACAATGGCAGCGACCACAGCTGTGCTCTTTTTAACTTCCACTCTTGCATAAAATATAAGTGCCGCGCTGTCAGTCAATAAGTTCCTTACAGTGTTGAGAGAGAGAGAGAGAGAGAGAGAGAGAGAGAGAGAGAGAGCTGTCAGAAACAATACTATGCTTCCAGCCACAAAGTGCTGAGGGACAGCTATGGGTACCGCTAACATTAAAGTAAGGGCCGCAAATCCAAAAGATTTCCAAAAGAAAATAGCTGCTAATACTATGATATTTCATTGGGATTCTAAAATAAATGTTGCTGTCATCTGCTTCAAATTCAAATGATCAATTCCAAACTATTCAGATATCACTCCTTGAAATTCCACATGTCATATGTCATATAAAGTAGCAGTCATGGCTCTTAAAATATGTTTTGCATCCTGTCATCAGAATAAAAAAGCAGAGCAGAGGTACAAACTAGGAAGCGTGCCTTCTAATTGCTTTTAACCTGCTTTTTAATTGTTATAACTAACAATACTTGTATCCTTTGGCAATATAATCATTTGAATTGAATTTAAATGTCATTTTATTCAGGAGGTTTGGAGGAGGCAGTGAAGGAACTGAATGTGGCTCTTGCTATTTAAGGTGGCTGATTGCCTTAAATAACAGACTAGAATGATTTTTAAAACCTCCAAATTGAATTAAACAGGTTTCCTTGCAGCTGGGCCTGAGTGATTTAATTAGGTGCACTGGCTTGTGAATGAAACCCTGCTGTTTCAAGAGAGCTCTATCCACAGTAATGGGCTTCCATGTGATTGCAAAGATCTCAGCTGCTGGGGTTCAAGTGCTTTCCAGCTTAACCTGGGTTTGTGTAAGGTATGTAATTGTAATTAGATTGCACTTTAAAAGCATATAAAGATAATGAAAGCGTTCCATAACTGTTGCGTTCACTGCAGAGTATGTGCTAGTCTCATTCTGGAGCAATGCATGTTGATGAGGGGATTGACAACAGCAGCAGGGAAAGGTTGCTTCAAAGAACATTGTGTGAATTCAAGACTGAATCGCTGAGCTTGAATTATTGCTTTCTGGTTAGGATTCTACTGTCACTGTTAAGACAGAAAGAAAGATAGAAAGAAAGAAAGAAAGAAAGAAAGAAGTGGGTCCATTTTCTATATAAGCGCATCAACTGTGTGATTTGCATTGCAGTGATGGTTTCTCTCTCTCATTTGAGCAGGGTGGTGCAGTGAAGTGATCAGTCCCTCTGCTGTAATCCTCTTCGCAGTCTCTTTATTTTCCTAAACAGAAAAGGGCTACAGTTCTCATCTATACTAATGCTGCTCTTGTTGTTGTAGCACGGGGGTCAGCTCCAGGGCACAGAGAGGAAACAAGCTGTCTTTACAAGCAAATAAATCAATAAATAAATAACCTGTTTTCTGTAATGAAATAACCTTTAAAAAGGCGTGGAGTGAGAGCTGGCAGGTATTTCCGTAAACGTTGTGTCCTGTCGGAAACTCAACCTTAATTAGATACTGAGAATGGCAGCCCTTTCATTCACCTTTGTTCAGCACAATATAAAAAACACATACCTTGTGCCAGGAGGGCACACAACAGAGTTGTTACAGGCTCGTTCTTTCATAACAGTATGACCTCATTTGAATTGGAAATGCCATCTGATACTGCTAGCTGAGAAAAAAAAAAAAATCTAGTGTCTGTTTTACTATATAGGTGAAGAAAAACAAACAAACAAAAAATATACCTGCACCTGCACACTTGTTTTCGCATGTACAGTACCTGTATGTGCGTGTGTATGTGTTTCTCTTCAGATCTGAGGGTTGGCTAGATTCTTAGTAGGGAAAAAACAACCTTAATGTCCCCATAATATTTAACCATATATTTTGAACATTAAAAAAAAAACATGTTTTAAAAGAAAACTTTCAACTATTTAGTTAAATCCCAACATTATTGTGGCTAGACATGCCCCTCCAGAGTACAGAATGGGAAATCTATACTAATTTCAACCAATTCAAAGTCTCATAAACACTATAAACAAATGTGTGTGTGTGTTTCAGTGAAGTTGTTTATCTTCAGATCTGATGTTTCCCTGGACTCTGGATTTGTGTGTCAACCAGTGTGTGCCTGAGATGTAAAATTAATTTTCAAAGTGGTTGCTTCTCTTCATATCTGTAGCTTTGCTGTGTTCACAGACACATTCCACTGGCCACACCCTCCCTTTCCTGCCTCTCTGTCTGTCACCAGCCCTGCACACCTGCACCTGCAGCTTCCTCCACAGTGATGACACCTTAATTAGCGTCTCCCTGATCAGCACATTCCCACCTGCGCGAGTGCACCCCAACCCAAATAATAGCACGAGGGAAACCATTGCAGTGCCAGTGTACTACCCTGAGCAAACCCAAGCAGGACCATGTGCTACAAAGGGCAACACAAAGGGTTTGCTATTGCACAGATCCTGCAGTGCAAGCAGTGTGCATTGGTTTCATTGGTAGGTGAAATTTGTACCACTGTTGTACTATTCTACAAATGGCTTCATTCTTGATATCTTTGATTTACGATTGTCCTTTAGTGCCACTGGCAACACTGGATTGCCGTTGTGTCTGTGTCCTTCTTTATAAAGAAGGAGAGAGCGAGAGAACGTTTGCACCAATGCATGTAAACAGGTGTGTGTGTGTGTCTCTGTATTACTAAAGCTTCATGTTCTTTCAGACAGGGCAAGTGTCAACAAGTTAAAACCCAGAACAGGAACAATAAACGGTAACATGAAACAGAACAGCTCAACAGTCAACATGACTTTGACTTTTCTTTATGTGGTTTGAAATCCATCAAAGATCAACAGAAGAGGTGCATTCCACAGTGAAGGACTAAGATTGCAAATCCTTATCATTCCTGACTTATCAGTGTTCAAGAGGAGGATGTAGGCGAGAGAAGATAACAAAAAAAACGTTACTTTATATATATATATATATATGAGAGAGAGAGAGAGAGACAGAGACAGAGACACAGAGAGAGAGAGAGAGAGAGAGAGAGAGAGAAAGAGAATGTTTTGCATTTGTGCGTTCTACATCTGGATTTATTTTGAAACCAAAATGTATTACTTTTTTGTACAAGTGAATTGATTTTACATTATTTTTCAGTAGGCAGAAATTCCCTACTGAAATTGAAGTGCACCATTGTATTTAAAATCATACAGTACTTCCTCATAATATCACAAAAACCATGTGGTTAATTCATCGTTAGGACGAGTATTATATTTTACTGTTAAAGATATGTAAAAATACTAAAAGAAAGCGAGTATGACTCTTTGAAAAACATTTTTAATTGAAGTCTATCTTTACTGTAAAAGGGGCAATTCAGCATTTGATGATATTGTTAAAAAAGCGAAACAGCAAGGCTGCTGTGTTGCATTTCTCTGACATATAATCTTGAATTTATAAAAACAATCTGGCTTCACTTTTGGAGGGCACATACTCTGAACTCTGTGCCAGTAAACTCAACTTCATCGCTCTCTTAAAAAAAAAACAAAAAAAAAACGAAGACTGCAGAGAGATCCAAGTCCAGACATCCCAGAGTGCGACTTCAAATTATAATAACCTAACAAAAAAAGACAAGATAGGAAGGAAGGAGATAAAACTTTGATAGTTTTAGGGCAAAATCAATAGTAGTAACTGGAAGGTATCTTGTGTAATAACCAATCAATCCAGCCAGAAAATTACCTGCCCATGGCATTTTACTGTTATTACTCCCATTATATAAGGTCTGGACCCAGAAGTGAGTCTAAACACTACCGGCACTGTGGAGAGAAGAAGAGACACAGAGGATTTCTCAAGCTGTCAGAAACCCCCAGCAGAGTGTCGAGGATAAAATGGGGATACTGGGACAAGGGACATTAAAACATGGCTGCACCGTCCATTGGATTGCCAATGGGATTGCTGCTAAACCTTGATTCGATTCCTTTGGAGATGAGGGAAAAATCATTCTGAAGCAGCACTGAATGGTCAGCGTACTAGAGTGGCCTGCTGCCAAAGTCCACACTGTGTAGCATTGTCACAGTGGAAACAGGCATGTCCTACCCACTGGTGATTTGGACCACGTGGCACGCCTGTTACCTGTCACAATATATTGCACACTGCTAAAGGGGTAAGCCATCATGACCAGCTTGCCACCAGGAATTGATGGACACGATGGTCAATGCAGCCGCTGTGTTGAGGGACCATCCAGTATCATGCAGGCTCAGTATCATGTCCCTTGCCACGAAGGTCCTCTGCTTTGTTATGATTGTTATTGAATAGTTGCACACAGCTTATATAGGTCTAGCTGGTCACATATATTTGGATGCATTAAAACTAGGAAATTTTCTAATTGTATTTACATTCTCGTGGCTTTGAAAACCTAGCCCATTACGGATGGATAAAATTGTTTGCTATTAAATTTATATAGTTCTGTTGCTGGCGCTGTAAACTATTGAAAATCCTTTTCAGCTGCTGATAAATATAATATATATATATATATATATATATATATATATATATATATATATATATATATATATATGAGAGAGAGAGAGAGAGAGAGAGAGAGTGATCATGGGAAATCACCTGTCATGTCAGTGACAGACTAAGTGTAGTTCAGAGTGATGGATGGCTGCCAAGGCACAGTTATCTGTTTGTGTTAAACTCTCTGTCACAACCTGTTCAGATCTGTCTAGAGTCTCATTAACATGTAGAAACTAAATTTCTTAAATTGTATTTAGTAGATTTAACCATTAATGTTATCCAGTAAATCAGATAATCAGAAGTGAGTAGGGTTGCGGAAAATGTGATTGATCTGAATCCTTTTTAAGAGCTGTACAATTCTCCTGCTTTTAATTGTGCTGCTTCGGAAACTGTGTTCCTTCTACTGTTCGTGATTTTCATGTACTGTGTATGTACCGGTGTTGGTGGATCCATTGTAAGGGGTTATGTACTGTATATGGGTCATTCAAGTGGATTAAATTCTGGGGAGGTGTTGTTGATGATACACAACCCCATGTGATTGTGTAGAGGTATGCAACCCATGCCTCACATTCCCATTGTGATGCACCTTGACTTTATTTCATCCCCATGTTGGGCATCACCTTGACAAATATCATTACGATCACTGTAATATTTCAGACCTACAGCAAGCTGCTGTTTAAGCCACTCAGCCCTTTACTGTCAATGATCTCATCAGTGCTACACTGAGCTGTGACGCACAGCTGATACAGCAGGGAGTATCTCTCCCTCGTCTTTGTTGTGTGTCGTTGTGAGAGTGCTTGGACCCTCCTGGGCATTCCCCCACCCCCCTTCACCTCTGCTGTGGAAACGCAGCAAGAGGCACCCAGCAATCCAACACACACACACACACACACACACACACACAGGTTCATTACAGTCACACCATTCACTTCCAAGAGCCATATTATCGGCATACAGAACCAGTGTGAAGTCTCAACAGCTGAAAATTGATTTTAGAGAAGCTAAGGTAAATTTAAGTAAATCTGAAAAATAGATTTACTTAAATTTGACCATTTCTAAAAACTCACACAGCTCGGTCCTTGCCTGTCAGATTGATGATTAATAATTCATAATCTTGCAGCAGAATACATGTATGGATGTTGATTAGATGAAAACAAACACATAGCAGGGTCTCTGTGCAATTAATTTAAATGCTGCTGTCGTTTACAGAAATATACATGTGTACTTACAAATGATTGCATTGTTATTATGCATAGTTACAATGTACTTAATGTGCAAATTTGTTTTGCACACAGAATTAGTTGTTTAATTTTTAGACAGTGCATATTGATTTGGGCGGGATGATAATACTTAATTCATGCACTGTGGGAGCGCTGGTTCGGGTACGGACAATTAATCACCATGGCTACGGCGCGTTGACCCCGGATGTTAGTCTGTTATTGGGGATGATGACTGATTGGTGAAGCCAAGGTGACCCTGACTGCTGACAGGTAGATGGAGTGTCTGATGACAAGGAAGGGATAACATAAAAGACAATAACAAACCATGCGCTTTTCTTTTGTTTGGACAACATGCTACAGGTCAAAGTTCAGAACAACAATAAGAACATTCTGAAACAACAACAGCACTGATACTTTATGCTGTGCCTCTAGATGGGTCTAAACTTTATTTGAGACATACATACAGTACACATAGTCAAAGACATGGAAGCCCCTTCTGTACATTATACTCTGAATAAGCAAAATGTTCAGTACTATAGGACTAGGTTTCTTTCAATGAAAAGGTCAAAAGCCTGATTAATGTCATTGACTTTTTGTATTAGAAGGACTCATTATTTTTAACATTGATGTAGTGATTGCATTCTTCCTTTCTTGTTTTTTTTATTATTATTGTTTTCAGTCACTTGTACAAGCACTACTGACTGCTGCTCTGTACAGAACCCTTGTTTTTGTTTTCCATTGATTTTTAATTGAAGTTTTTCATAAGAACATAAGAAAATGTACGAACAAGAGGAGGCCATTCTGCCCATCATAGCGTCTTGTCTGATGATCATGCATTTAATTGAGTTAATATTTGTATTTACCCTTGAAATCAAAAGAAAAGTAAATTACTGTATATACCCTTCTCCATTGTCTGGTTCACTGGTTCAATCAGCCTAACTCCAAGGATGTATAGCAATTTGCAGAAACCCATACAGCAATTTACAGGAGCACAGATTGTAATTGATCGCTCCCATATACTGCTGTTTGTTTTTTTTTTCAATGTTTTAATAGATGTTGTTCTGATGGATTTCAGTGGACGCTGTTTGTTTTTTTCAATGTTTTAATGGATGTTGTTCTGATGGATTTCGGACTCTGTTCATTATTGTGTTTAGCTGCGGTGGATGCTGCTTGTTTTTTTCTGTTGTGATGCTGGCTGCAAGCCTTGGCATTCAGATAAAGCATGGATTATTCTTTAATCAAATGCCAGTGCAGTGCTGATCTGGCTACACAGAGCAGCTATTCCCCATATTATCAGCAGAACTGGGGAAGCACTCAATCATCCTATGAGAGCACAGGGCAGAGGATGAGACACAGACGTTTCTCACATCTGGAAAACAAATCTGCTTCACGTCTGGAAAATGTAAAAATGCCATCAATTATGCCTGAAACAAGCGCATATGAAAATGCCCCCCTTACATAAAAGTAGATTTATAAAAAACATATATTATACTAGAAAGCCTTACTTTATTTTAAAAAATGGCCCTATTCACATTAATCTGTTCAGACTATTGAAGCGTCAGTGAGCACTATTCTTGCAGAGGGATGGCATGACCATCGTCCAAACGGCATAGTGCTTGTGGGCCATTCCATACTGTGCCATCAATATTAAATTACTGGCTAGTCCAAGGCTTCCCATTGACCAAAAGGATGTGCATTAGAATAGGACCACAAAGGGCTTGCCATTGGTACCCAAGATCTCAGCGTAACAAACATGCCATTTGTGTTAATGGACTGGCCCTCATCCATATGAACACGGTTTCCAGATATGGGTTTTGAGCAGTGGGAACCAGGGTTGGGATCAATTGCCTTTTAATCAATTCCAGTTCCATTTCCTTCAAAAGAATTCCATTGAAGGGCTTGGAATTGGAATTGATTAAAAGGGAATGGGGATTGGAATTGGGAATTGATTTAAAACAGGAATTGGAAATGGAATTGGAATTGAAAAAAGGGATTTGACGCAACTCCCTGCACAGTGAAGGTTCCTGCCCCCACCGCGGATCCCCCCTCAGATACAGTTCAGGATTGATTTTAAGGTCCTGTTTATAACTTATAAAGCCTTAAATGGTATTGTAATCTCATATGTTGCTAGATGGCCACTCTGATCCCAGGATGCTGGGTTGCTTACTATTCCAAAACATTTTACAAAGAACGCAGGTGGCAGAGCCTTCAGCTACAGGGCCCCTAAACTATGAAATGACCTGCCTAGTTCTGGAAGGGAAGCAGCTTTTTAAACCAGACTAAAGACACGTTTTTATAATCTTATTTATCCTAAAATGTTTGTGGTTTTCTTTCTCTCATTTGTTTCTTTTATTGTCTTGTGTTTTGACTGTTTGATTGTATTTACTGCTTTTATTGTATTCTCTGCTTTTTAAGTGATGAAGGAGCTTCCACATGCTGTATAAGCATCTTCATCTTAATAAACAAATCCGTCCTGTGAACGCGCTTATAGAATATTAAGCCTTTGTCTGCAGAGGACATTGTGATGCAGCTCGGGGAAGACAATGCAGTTCTAGTAGTCGCTGTCAATGAAGATTGGCTGAAATGTCCCTCGTGGAACCAGAGCCCCATGGGGCTTGGCAATGGGTTTGAACCTGTCAGTCCTCCTTCCAGGGGAAGAGCTTGGATCTGTCAGGTTACGTGTATTGTTTCATTTATTCCCTGCTAATCCTCTAAACATTTTAACATACTGATGCAATATAATGTTATCAATCAACTAAGCCTTCTGCTTTTAGTGGCAAGTTTTTTTTTATTTATTTTTTTAATGGGCATAAATGTATTACTAGAAACAGGCAAATCCCAATCCTGAAGGCGACTTTGAAATAATTAGAATTGAAAACGAACAGAGAAAATTATGTTTAAAAACTTCCAACTTCCTGAGGAGATGGGAGGCACTGTGGCCCTACTGGTTGGAAGCAAATTGATCTATATCTATTATCTGAAAGAAATTCGCAAAGCAAAATGACTGAATCCTTTTGATAACATGACTTTGAGAGAGAGAAAAGCCCAAGAACTTTTGTGACTCACTGTGTTTGATCTATTTATCTGCACTGTGCAAACATGTTCCCTGTTGTATCAAATGCCATCCGCTGTTGAAACCTCTGATTAATCTGCTCTTGCACAATGGGTTAGAGAATATACAGCACCTAATGTTACCAGAAAACAAAGACCTCTAATGCTTAACAGCACAAACAGAATCCCTTGTGGGCTCTCGTCCCATCCACAACTGCATTCAAATGATGGAGCAGAGATATTATTAACTTTCTTTTCCCCCTGGCATGTCATGGCTAGTTAGGTAGTAGATGTATTTTCTGATGGCTTCTAGCTACTTAGCAGGATGTCTAGGGAACTTTGCAAGCAGGAAGCACTGAATGAGCTTAGTGAATCATACATCAGTCACCGATAGCAGACAGCAGAGCAAGCAGGCATGCACAGTGAATTCTGTATATGCTGTAGAAAGGAGACCTGACTGGCACCACTGGACAGTGAGGTAGCCTGTCTTACACATTGAGATGAACTACCCACAGGTGATTAATAGCTGTTTTTTTTTACCAGGAATTTCAGAATGAAAAATGGGGTACAGAAGCAATACCACAATGCATACACAAGCATATTCATGACAACAATGTGAAAAGAAGAACAGAAAACTCCCGGGAGTCCAGAATCCATCCAAACTTAAACCAGCCAGGCCAGGTGAGAAATGCTACAGGATGAATAAGATAAGGATGACTTACTTGTCTGAGACAGAACTTATTGTTTACAGATCTACGTGTATCATCCCTGAAGTGGTATGATATGCAATGGGACAGGGAGAAAACCAAAGAGCTGAAGCCACCCCATCCCATCCCATAGCGTGGCATTCCCATTTACAGGAGCTGTATTTGTATGTAACTGAGTGTGACTGGTAAGTGGCTTGCAGTGTAGACCCCCCCCCCCCCCCCCCGTTAATTTCAATGGGTTTTCTCATTGTAATCCCAATGTCTGGGATATGCTTTTACTGTGGGAAGATTGTATAAGGGAGATAATAGCCTAGACATGTGCCTGGCTCAGCCACACAGGAGATAAGCAGGGAAATGACGACACATGCGGACATAAAATCACTTAAAGAAGGAGCATATTAGCTTTCATAATAACCACAGTGTTTTTGCAGGGTATTTCTGCAGTTTTCCCATGGTTATACTACTCATTTACCATAGTTTACCCTGGTTTGTCATACCTTGCTATTCTTTACAATGCTTACCCCTGCTTTACCACTCCTTATATGTATATTTAAATATATTAAATATAAAAATATATATTAAATATATACATATAAGGAGCAGGAGCAGCAAGCTCTACCATGAATACATCCAGACCAGAAGGTAGATTAAAAAAAAACAAAAAAACATTGCAGATTAACGGCCTTTGCTTTGTGGGTTTGCAAAAGTATGATTATTACTTATTATTATGAAAAGTTGTTTTGAAAATTGGTAAGAATGAGTGTCATGAGTCTGAGAATGAGCTCATGTAGCTGGTTATGCTGGTTTGAGAGACTGTAATCCCCTTCCTTTAAAAAGAACAACTAGGGAGCAGGAGAGAGAGAGAGAGAGAGAGAGAGAGAGAGAGAGAGAGAGAGAGAGAGAGAGAGAGAGAGAGAGGAATACTCAATCAGGCTTTAGCTCAGTTTTAATGGTTTCCACCTGCAATTATGTCAGTCTGCACTCAGACTTTATCTATCACAGTGGAATCTCACTGATTGTGCTGATGCAGGCCTGTCTCTGGAAATGATTAATTCAGCGTTTTGACAAGTTACAGACCATTAAAGCATGCAGATAAGGTGAGAAAAACACCTTGCAAGAATGATGTTCTTCTGAACCAAGACTGAGTGTGTGCCAAGCCCTGGAAAAATTAAACATAAACATGTAGGTGCTGGTGCTGAAAGGAAAAGAAAAAATACAGATATTGATTTTAGAAAGAAAACTGGTGGCTTAACCTATGAAACGTGGGCTAAATTAAAAAAAAAAATAATAGGAATGTACTATAACGTTTTAAGCCCCAGATTTACATGAACTTAATCTGTGTTAAACTTCTACCTTTATTTGTTATGCTCTTTCAGTCAGCAGTATGCATTACAGCTAAAGCGAATGCATTGTTCAAGTTTGGCCCTCCAGCCATGTTAAACTCAAATCTGCATGTTTATAACATGTGCAACCCCACAAACACAATCTATGAGTACATTCCATAGAGTTTCATGGGTCAACACTTTACAGTAAGTGTTTCTAATGACTGTGTATTTACATAGTAGGTGCACTAACACATTGTTACAGTGTTATTATGCATAGTTACAATGCACTTCATGTGTAAATCTTTTTGCATCATATATGTAAGTACACAATTGTATCAGAAAAGTGTTATGGTTAGGTTTAAAGTTAAGGGTAGGGATAGGGTTAGGGTTAGGGTTAGGACTCAGGCTATATAGCTTTGTAATTGTGTAAGTACAGTTGGTACTAAATGCATTAAAGCTCATGCTGTTTTTTTCTTTCTGTTTCACAAGCAGCATCTC
The DNA here is from genome assembly GCF_902713425.1 of Acipenser ruthenus. Classification (NCBI taxonomy): domain Eukaryota; kingdom Metazoa; phylum Chordata; class Actinopteri; order Acipenseriformes; family Acipenseridae; genus Acipenser; species Acipenser ruthenus. The sequence continues at coordinate 32,899,237 of NC_081205.1, read as the reverse complement.
TGTATGGGATGAATAGTGTGTCGCTCTGCCCTAAATTTGCACAACTGCCTGTATCAAAAGTCAGTATCATTCTCCGGCTGCAGAGCTCAGCCTGCCTGGGGTCTGTTTTCATGTGCCGGTCTCTTGTTATCATATGAGTTAGATAAATCTCCAAACTAAACAGAGCTTAAATGAATACGAGCGATGAGAAAAACTAGAGAAGCAGTTCCTTACAGCACTGAATGTCTACAGCGATGTTTATCAAGGGGTCGCCCCTGATGGGAAACATAAAGTACAGAAGCTGTCATAATCATAATAATCATCTTGATCATTGCAAGTCGGTTGGTAAACCTGTCACTAAAATTAGAAGGCTTCAGCTTGCAGAACGCAGCTGTCAGGCTGCTGTCCCACACTCTCCTTTCTCAGCATATTATTTCAGTGCTCAGATCCTCACATTGGTTACCAGTGAGTTACCCAATTCATTTTTAAAAGTTGACAAGATAATTTATAAGCTTTTTGCTGTTGAGCTCCTCATTTGTGAAACTCTATTCCGGTTGACGTTAGGCAGGCTGAAATGTTGGCTTCATTTAAGTCTAAATTGAAAAACATACTTTTTTTTTTTTAATGTGCTCTTATATAATTGGTTGTAACTGGAGTGTACTGTACATATTAGCTCTCTTGTTTTGTGTTTAATTTTGTACAGTGCTCTGGGATGCCATGGCGTTAAGGGCGCTATATACAAATACATTTATATTGTATTATATTGTCAGTATTTAGTGCAGATTATTTAAGTAGTCAGGTAGACAAAGTGCTGATGATGAAGGCATTTGTCTACATGACTTCTTTTTACAGTTGTACTTTTCCCATAATCCCCTAGCTGTCATAGTTAGTTCCCTGACGGCCTCAAATTCCATTCTTGTCATGGGGCTCTTTGTCTACCTAACCTGCAGAACTCTGTTTTTTTCCAATGGTATATAAAGGACAAGCACATTTGCCTAATTGGAGAAGTATTGGAGGTCAGGTTTCTGGCAGTCAGCAGGTGATTGACAGCTGGCAGTTCTCAGGGTGTATTAGTGCTAAGCCTCTGCCTCTACAAACCCCAGGCAGAGAAAGACAGAGAGCGGGAGAGAAAGAGGTTGTTTTAGGCGCTAGCTTGCTAGCTGCTGGCTGCTGTAAATTAATCTCCCTCTCTCTCGCTCTCTGTCTCAGAGCCCGAGCTCCAGGCTCTCTTGAAGTCAGCAGTGCATTTGCTGGCCCTCGGAGATGGGTAGCTTTAAAAAGGCCTGAGGCTCAAACATATCTTGTTTATTATTATTTTTTTGTATGAGGTCATAAAATGCTCATGGAATAAAACTTGTTTAGAAAAAAAAACAAAAAAAAACTAGTCTTGCAGCCAATGTTATATACACTTTTCTTCCACTTTTCATTTAGCATGAATAGTTTCCCTGTGCAGGGTACTGTGCATGGGCTAAGTACCACCCTTCTGTGAGTCAATGCAGCTGTAATTCCTTTAATTCCTTTAACTTAATGCAGCTATGCACAATGATGCATTCATCTCTTTCTGTATATCTGTTTTTGTGGCTTGCTTCCCTTCTTATTTCTGATCTCTTCACTTATAAAGTTAATCTCACCAGAGTGCTCTCTTCATCCCCACAAATCGTGCTGCTAATTATTCATTGCTATTACGTGCGGAGTTAGCAGACACACTTTGATTAATAAGAAGCTTTCCTTTTTTTTCTTCGTTAATCTCAGACCTTGTTTGTCCTCTGTTTTCTTTTTTTTCTCTTATGTACATACTTCCTTTCCTCTCTTTATCTCTTCATCCTGGGCTTTCTTTTCTCACCTTAAACAGCAGAGAGGGGTTTTAATGAACAAGAGCTTAAACAACAGAGAGGGGTTTTAATGAACAAGCGCTTAAACAGCAGAGAGGGGTTTTAATGAACAAGCGCTTAAACAGCAGAGAGGGGTTTTAATGACATTGTGGAGGCCTGGAGCAGATCTGCTGTGATTGTTTCCTCAGGACACCCTATATAAATACAGAGACCCAGGTCAAATAGAGAGCATGCCTTGTCGTCTCTGCCCTCCTCCTATCCCCCCCCCCCCCCCCTGTTGTTCATCTATTTTGTTTTGGTGACATTGGGGTAACACAGTTTTACATACAGTAGATACTAAGGATAGTAAAACAAATTGTTTCTGCTTTTTAAAACAAACAATGCAAACTTAAAGGCTGGATCAAGGAGTGGAGTGAAGCCAATTGGGAAAAAAACTACTGTCTACTCTTTCTCTCTCCCTCCCTCTCTCTCTCTCTTTCTCTCTTTCTCTCTCTCCCTCTCTCTCATTTATTCTAACCTTCTTTTTCTCTCCTCTTATATTTCATATGTTTTTCCTCCTGACGCTAAGCAGAGACGACGCTGGAATGCAAGGTAGTCCTGGGCTGGACTCCAATGAAAACCCATTCCTCTGGTAGGGGATTTGCTGAGTGGGCAGCTTATTGGAGAGTCTGACTTCCTGTCTGGCTACAATACACAACTATAGACACCACCCTCTACCTGTGGTGGTCTTCACCTTGCTGTGTGGATGGAGAGGGGATTTCCTCCAAGCACCAGCCCCCCACATCAATGCATAAACAAAATCACTCTGTTTCTATTGTTCGTATATATATATATATATATATATATATATATATATATATATATATATATATATATATATATATATATAATCTGTGTCAATACAAATACCTAAAGTGGACTTATTCCCTCGCAAACTCTGTCACACATACAGTACACACAGACAGCTGAAAAGAAAAATCCTCTATAGTAACAATTATTCTGGGTTTATCAAGATGTGCCTTTCCTGTGAAACTCGTGAATATTTTGGGCACTTTTGCCATGCTTTCCTCATGGTTGTACTGTGCATTTCCCATAGCTTACCCTGGATTGCCATGTTTATTAATATGCTTTACAGTACCTCGCTATGCTTTACCATGCTTTCATTATGCTGTATCACACTTTGCTATGCTTTTACAATGGGAAGCTTGTATGAGGATTGCACTGATGTATAGTATAGTACTGCACAGTATGCACACGTTTTTAAACAGTGTCAGTAATGAAGGTCTGCTGCCTGTGGGTCAGTGTTCAGGTTTCTTATTAAAGACAGTTTTAGTATCTAGAGGAATGGAAGAGACGTCTTCAGCTTCCCAGGCTGAGCTGTGAGTGTCAGGAGCCTTCAGACCGGAGCAAACATCCCTGCATCAGTGCACACACTCGCATTCACATTCATATGCATTTACATAACGTGGCAGAGACAAGATAAATACCCTGCCCCATTCCTGAAGAATTCTCCTGTGTTATCACTGAGGTGCTGAAAAGCTTAGAAGAGTGAAAATGAAATTTGTATGGGCTTAAAGCTCTGTCATTAGATATATTTGTGCTGTTTACTGTGTTGGTGTTGTTTTCCAAATGCGTTTGCTTGACAGCTGAGTATATATGCTCTTTATATTATAATATTTCCATTGCATTGCAGTTTGAGTCATTCCAGCTTTCAGTGTGATCTGTAATGGTGCTGCAAAGGTAAAGAAACACAACACTGTGTGAAAGCGTACCATGATAAATGTGCTCCGTATTTGTATTTGTGTGTTGTGTATGCTATGCATTTTCCTTAGTCTTCTATACTTTTTGTCTACTTATTTTTATGTATTCATTCTTTAACCAGGAATGAACCCATTGAGACCAAGGCCTCTTTTACAAGTGTCCTGGCAACATGACCAGAAACAGACAGCAGTCATTTCACATCCCTAAAAACAACATCATCACTTTAACAAACAACCACATACATTCAATCTGGGATCAGAAACATGCACACTTCCATCAATCTTGGAACCGACTCATTAAAATAAATGTAATCTTAGTCATAGTTTTACGCAAACCTATAACAGTTTTACTCTACTCTTTATCTGTTTTCCAAAGACCTTTCTACTTCTCTCAAGATACACAAAGGTGGGGGGTGGGGGTATGGGGAGCAACATCTTTTTTTAAACTTTTGCTTGACTGTTTCAATTCCCACAGTATGTACATTAAAAACCCTTAGAAATGTGCACTAAAACCTGAACTAATGATACGTGTGTACATAGGAACAAGCCTCCCTCCATCTCTCAGTGGGACAGACAGGATGTAGTGCCCAGTCCAGCTTAACCTGCTGTGATTAATGAGTGCTTATTGCAAAACAATGACTGTAACTAAAACAGAACTCACAAAGAAGAATGCATTATGAATGTAGGACTTAATTCATTTTCTAGCTTGCAACAAAACTCTGTTAGTCAGGACTGGGAACCGCAACTACCTAGTTATCCACAGCCCTGTGGTAACTAACCAGGTGCACTGCGGTTCCTTCATTACAGAGTCACACATTCCTTTCCACTTGCCTCACAGGTTCACTGCTGTGAAACCTGCCCTGGGCTGCTCTGCCCCCCCCCTCCCCCCCCCCCAGAGCACAGACAGAACCAGGGCTGAGCTGCCTGGCTGGCTGTCTGTCTGTGGCCTCACACCTGCAGTTACAGTGATGTAATAGCACAGCACTCACTTGTCTGTTTTTCAAAGACCCAAAGTTAAAATCAAGAAAGCTACAATCTTTCAGCTTTGTCAGGTAGCATGGATGATTGCTATATTAGCAGACCAGCGTTCTCATTGGCTTGGTGTTTCTGATGGATTGCTGTGACATACTCCATATTTGTTCACTTCACATGTTGTTTTGTGTGCATATACCTATACATCGTGCCTCTAATAAAATATACTGTATATTAGGACACTATAGGCTGCTGTTAGTCACAATCGTTTGTCTCATGTCAATACAGATAGGGGAGGCAGGGTATCAGATATAAAATAATTGAGACAATGCTGGGGCAGTGCTATTGGTATTTACTATGGGAAATTGTGAAACCGCTTGGAATGTTAACATGGAATGTTACCCGGAAAAGTTTACAATATATGTCATGTTGTCATAATTATTATTGTTGAGAAAATGATTAGATGGTCATAAAGTTTACACACTCTCCAATGAAGAAATTCCCTTCTATTTCTGGAGCCCTAGTTACTCATCCCACTGGTATTTCAGGGAGAGGTGAGTGACAGCTGCCACTGATTCACCAAGAAGAGAGTAACAAACAAAAAAAAACACGTTCTTTCCAAGTTCTGAATATAATTCTTGGGGTTTCTGTTACATTTGCCCACTCCTTTCCCTCACTGATCAAAATCAACAGATTGAACCGTGGCTGAGTCAGAGAAAGAAGTATCAGGTATTTTTTACAGACCTGCCTACCTGTCTGCATCTATACACTTACACTGGGTATGACGCATGTGTGAGGAATGACACTGTCTGGAGTCCGTCAATACAGTTACCAATGATGTATATCAGGGAATCAACAAGAGCAGTTCAAACGGTGACTTCACGGTACACCTTGTACTGATACAGCAGGCTCTGGTCTCAAGATTGGGTTGAGCTTTCTGCTTTACAATTTGGGACCCACTGATTCAGACTTCTGGCTGATTTGCTTTCATGACAGAAAAGTCGGAGGGATCTCAGTTTATGATAAATCCAGCGTATTGCCCTGAAGAAACCCTGCAAGCACATCATCATCACCAATGGAAACACAACAGGCTTGAAACAAATACTGCACAGGCAGTGCCGATAAACTACTGGGCTCTGTTTAAAAGATCCAAACAGTCTCTAACATCAAATCTATTGACCCCATATTTCACTGACTTCCCTATGTTTCTGTATTGTCATTCATAACTACAGTATTAAACTCTCAGTAGAAAGTTAAATTCAATGACAAACATTTTGACTAGAAGTCTTTTTCAAGTCTATTTCAGTTGGAATGCTGCATGTTTGCCAGTCCACACCACTGTATTTCCATTAAAGATGATTTTGTAAGAATGGAGGAGAGCACAGTAAACTTGTATTTGCAGCAGTTCAGAGCAGAGAGAGCAGTGGCTAGGATGGTTAGGACTCTTGCTGCCCTTCACAACAGGAGGGCAACAGTTGTTACTGAGAGCTGGCAGAGGGGCTGGATATCTGAAAGGAAAACAGAAAAGTCATTTTCCTTCTTGGATTTTACAACAATTTATCCTGACAAAATAATTCGTTTTGGGGGGGATGAAAAAAGAAAAAAGAAAAGAAAAATAAAGGCATGTAAATTGATACGCCTCGCTTAACTTGCTGTCATATTGTCAGCAGTTATTGTCGCTCAGCACAGAAATCCAAACTCTCAACTGTGCAGCTTTTTTGTACTAGTCATTTGGAACCATCATTGTTGATTAGCTGACGTGTCACAATGGAGGGACATCTGAGCCAGTTAGGAGTGTTCCAAGTGCAGATTCTAGGGGGAGGGGAGGGGGGTAATTGCTTAAATATTTATTTCTCAACGCTAACACAGATCTTTTCATTGTGGGTTATTTATTATTTAGTATATTTTCAAAGAGGAATTCATTTATTATTGTTTATATCAACATGCATGTTTCTTCACCGGCCAAACAATGATAATACGACAATGGATTGCCTGGAATTTTACATCTGATGGGTTAAATGACACTGGCTCAGCCAATCAGGATGCATGCTTGCCAGTCTGCAACTCAATGGAAAAGACCACCAGTGTAAACAAAAAGGTTCATGACTTGTATTAGATTCTAATGCATCAGTCCAGCACTACAAGAAGGGTGTTGCCATGCACAGTTAAGAGAGACCTCTGACAAAAGAAGATTTAATTCAATGAAATTGGTTAAACATTTCAACGATGTGCTTACTTCTCTGGGTGGAGGTCTGATTTAAACAGCCATTTGTACTGCTTTTAGAAAGTTTTTACAATATCCACAGTACAGGTAGGGACACGATGATCAACTTGCCATGTCGGTCATTCAGACTTAGGTATTTGTTCATACCATTGCGATACCATTGGTAAGCCATAATGAAACTATCCCAGTGATGCGATGCACTGCAGGGTTGGTAACCTTTATTTGCATCTAATTTCCATGTAATTTGTTTGCATTTGTCCATCACAGATACATTTTATTATAGGAAAAGGCAAAAGGCAATGTGGGAGAGGTCAATCTTTTTTTTTATCCTGGAGCGTTTCACTTGACTGAGAGCAACTTATCTTTTCTTCAATCAATCAAATACTTTATCAGCCAGTTCAATCAATCAATACTTATTTAGCCAAAAACCCTTGAAGTGCACACTTCATTCACAAGGGGGTGCAGTTCCTACCAGTTATTCAATGAAATCAACCTTTCAGTATCAAGGGTTGTCTTGATTTAAATGTGATAAAGCACATCTCAGTGCTCCCTGTATCAGGAAGCTAAAACATGCAAATGAGGGAATAAACAGCAGTGATGAATCAGTGGTGGAGGGATGGGTAAATGCACACTGGAGTGCCAATTCAGAATCAATTACCAGCTCAAAAGTTAAAACATGCAAAATATTGGTTTGGGATATCTTAAATCGGCATTGTGTTTTCAATTAGGAATCCCTGCAAATGAGGTTTCAGGCTCAGTGGGTTTGCCTCCTGGTTAAGCAAACAATTAAATACAAAATTATAAAAGAAATCAGGGCATTGAATTGACCATTTCCTTAAGATAAGACTTCAGATGAACTCTGGTCAAATGTATGCAGATTAGTAATATTCCCAAATGTCCATAAAAAGTGGGTGAAAGATGAAAGCACGATGGATCCTCACTTGTAAACTATCTTCAGCAGGTAACATTGGGGAGGATCTGACCTGTACCAGCCTCATGTTAATTTGATACACAGTGGGGGAAACAGAGGGGGGGTTTGTTACTCAGTTTATTCATTTATCAAACGTAGCCAAAGAAAATGAGCAGCTCTCTCTCCTTACCGGGAGCGCAAAGTTCTTGCCCTCTGTTTCCTGCCCTCACAGCTGTGTAAAGAACATTTCCATAACACTTTCACAAAGGGGCAGAACGATCCAAGATGTAAAATGAAAAAAACAAATGAGAACGGATATCCGCTCTGTGACCTGTCACTGCCAATCCAAACTGTTTGACTGAAACCACCCATGGAGAAGGGTGTGGCCATGCACTGATTACCAGACTGGAATGAGATCACAGTGATGCTTAGAGCTGCTGTGGTAAATGCATTGCATAGCCATGGGGAAAGCATAGGAGAATGCAAACTTACCATGCAAATTTAAAAGGGACACAGCACCTACAGTATACTCTGATCGGCCATTGCTGACCAATGCAACAGTGAAACAGCTGGCTCAATCAAGTAATCTGGGGCTTGTACCAATCAGCTCAACGGCCACTGTATTTTTTTCATGCAGGACAATCAAACTCCCAACGTTGCCTCAAGATGTCGCCCCGTTTCTCAGGTTCTCTGAATTCCTGACTCATGACAGCATTCAGACAGATTGGCCTGGATGGAGTTTGCAGTGGCGGTGGGGCTGAGTGTTGTCAGACTGGGGCCATTCCTTATCTCCAAACCACGAGCGTTTGTTTTATTTAGCACAATCAATGATAAAGTCCTAATGCAACGGTGTGAAAAGGGTAATTGATGATTCTGCTGAAAGACCATCAGCAATAAATAAATATCAGTGGAATGGGCCAAGAGGTCAGATAACTGACCTTCTTTATCACATCCAGGATAGTGTTATTTTAAAAAAGCATTTGGAGCAGTTTTTAAAAGGCTTATTACAGACTCAGAGGAAAAATCACACTGCTACTTCAACAATGTTTCACGTTTTCATTGCACCAGACCATATCCACTGGGTAAAACATAAGCAAGCATTGTAGTGCATGCAGAAATATGGTAAATGCTGACAGCAAGTTAAGTTTTGTAAGGGAACACAAGCCTAATAAGGAAGAACAATTTGAGTGAAATATTCTCATGTTTTGTAAACTATTGATTAATTTACATATTTATTACATGTGTTAGTTAGCTTATATATATATATATATATATATATATATATATATATAATATATATATATATATATATATATATATATATATATATATATATATATATATATATATATATATATTTGTATATTGAATTGCATAATAAAAAAATACACTTGGTGCTCCTGCTAGAGTATAGTCCAGCTCCATTATCCCTACAGACTCCCACTCCACACGTACAGCAGAGATACACAGTCCACAAATAATCAGGCTAGTGCTGATATGCTTTGTTTCTCTGAGATGATGAAGATGTCACACACTGCCAGCCGAAGAGTAAGCACCATCATTCATTTGAAAGCGGTCTCTAGTAAAGGTTTTATGATCTTTCAAGTTCTTGTAAATAATATATTGCTCACTTCCTCATCTGATTGGAACCCTGTGCTTTGTTGTCAGAGCTGTGAAAGTCCCTGCTGTTCTTCATGTTTTTAACTTATAAGAGCGAAGCGCTGAAGTGGGAAAGAATACATTTGTTTCAGATTAAAGCACATTTCTTTTTGAAGTGTAATTGTGTCTTTGAAACTTGTTTGTAGCTGACTGTGTGTGCGTCAGAGTTGCAAATAAATTGCATTTAATTATCAGGTACCTTTACTTAATTTGAAATAATGTAACTATTAAAAAAGAGGCTTCACATTACATCTCAATAAGGAACTGGCAGGAATGCTGTACTGATACCACAAAGAAAGATGGTTTTATTTTGATTAGATTTTATTGTTTAATTGAAGTCTTGTTATTATATTGCTTTGAATTTGTTTCATGGCAGGGTTTGTTTTATTGTAGCTGCCTTTGTCTTCTATTTCCTCATTCCTAGTAGAGTTACTACAGACATGTAACAAACACTAGATCAACCACACTATTCGGAGATACAGGAACGTTTTCAATGGAGGAATAGTTTATATGTGTATACAGTATATATATATATATATATATAAGTATCAAAGTCTTTTAAACTCATGATTTAACACTGTCAGTGGGGAGGAGGGCCCCATAATAGCTGCACCACACAATTTACCTCAATGGTTAGTAAGAAACAGTCTAGTTTGACAGTTAAAGTGAGGCGTGGACTCAACCCCCAGTAATACTGCACATTACAGTGAGATTCTAAATGGCTCTCCTAACCAGGAGTTAACAGGGACACAGGCTATCAGATGAATACCACAGTCTGAACCAGGTGTGTATGGGGCTAGGGCTACTATTACAACTAAGGTGGCACTTTACTGTCTATGAGAACATGGCTAGTTAAGTCACAAAAGGAACAAGGAGTGCCGCAATACCGCTGGCAAGGTACGAAGCAGCCCTCTCTGCTGGTTTCGTATTCAATCATTCTTTACAAGCACCTGCTGTAAGGGGAACATTTGTTTTCATTGAATATTCTCTCTCTCTATAGATTTGTGTGTGTCTGTGTAAAGGCCACTCTGTATTACAGTGTGACCTATCTAGATGCACCTGTGCTTCCCCAAGGCGGAGCTGCCTGTAGGTCAATAAAAATGAATAATGGAACAAACATTTTGGGACGTTTCACAATAATAATATATTGTATACACAATCAAACCGTGATACTAAAATTAATGAGGTTTTCAAAACAAAAGTATATAAAAGTGGCTTGCATCACAGCTTTATTGAAATCCACAGCAATGGCAAAACAGGTTTTTGTACTGTATTTTAATAATATAAAATGTTTATGTCATAATGTACTGTAGTCTATCTGTTAGAAGTATTTTAAGTACTGTAAAGTCACCCTTTACAGTAGCATTAACATTGATATTTAAATATGGTTTTAGTTAGCTTCACTGTGTTTTCTTATGACCAATATGTCTTTCACAAGGCAGAATGTGTTTGCAAGCAAACATTTATCTCTGATCCTGTATCCTCCTCGGTCCTGAGAAAACGTTATTGGCTTTACACAAGACCACTAATACATACAAACTATAAGACCAGTATATCAGTATTCTGAACGTCCGTACCGAGGGCTCTCTGGGTGACGACAGCGCAGGCAATTTCAAATGAAAAATGTTTGGTGTACCAATATGAGAGACGTACTGGTTCACTCTGAAATGCATTCTAGTGCTTTAATGTCCTGTTCAGTATTCCAGCTCCAGTTTATTTTAAAGGGAAGTCTCCTGTGCTATGAGAACTCTTCTGACACAGTCTCCTCTCCTAAGAGCTGTGTACGTTTCACTGCAGGTTTCTGTGTGGATCTCCACACTCAGGTAAAGAATGCAACACTTTGTGTGTTTAAAAATTCTTGCAGAGCTTTCTTACACCAGAGAGTCATTAATTACAGCATGCCTGTCGAGGCTGTTTGCAAAGGCTGATTATCTAGGAACATTTCCCAGGAAAGCTATGGGCTCTATATGTGGCTTGTTGTTTTATTTAAACCTCTCGGGGACACAATTGTTTTTCATCTAACACACTTTCTTGACAATCTCTCAAAAAGCACACAAAGAGAAAATCCAGATACAGTGGGATCTATTCTATGGCTTACTGAATCTCAACTTCAAATTGAGCCTCTCATTGCCAGACTGGAATAGCTAAATGAGTATTTCAACACAAAATAGTCCCATTCTGTTGCCATACTAATTTAGTTTTCCAGTTTGATTTGGGTCGATCCTGTGGACACAGTGCTGTTAGGAATTTTTGCTTTTATTTTTCTTGCCAGCACAACAGACATGGTTTCCCTGAGGTGTATTTGGCAGGATTCATCACAAAATCTACAGCCTTCTCTTTGTATAATTCAGCACTAGAAACAAGTCAATCAGTAATGAAGGGTGGTGGTGGTGTGTGTGTGGGGGGCCCAACAGGTAAACTAGCAGCGTTTCCAAGGAAACTGGATAATCATCAGTCTAGTGGCCAATGAAATTTATTTCCTCTGCCTTGAAAAAAAATCCATTAATTCTCACAGAGGCAGGAGGATAATCTTTAACTAAGCTCTCAACACTAGAAAAACAGTTTCAGCTAGATGTGTACACAAACCCAAAACCCAAACACCAAACCATGCTGAACTGTAGCTATAGCAGAGATAGAAGAAATGACAATACATGAAACAGCTGAGAAAATATATCTTATTGAAATATAAACCACCTGTCATTGTTGTAACCTCCTGCATCAGCCAGGTACTGCTCCTAGTGGTAAATGCTTCCTATGAGAAGCCTTACAATCAAAATACGAATTTGCAATGTTTGACAAGATTCCAGGACTACCAGCAAGATTCCAGGACTACCACCAGAGCTGGCTGCTTATATGGGCCCCAGTTGCCTTGTCATTGTCAACCTTGTATACAGCAGGACATTTTCACAGGGGCACACAACACCTCTAGGCAGGTAGCATCTATTGCTCTTCTAGTACTGATCAGCAACTAAACAGGACTTTACTACAGACACCTGGTGCACTTCTGTGATCCGGCAGCGGCAGCACCCAGCAGTACACTCTGATTCCACCCATTCTGGAGGTTTCAGTGTTGCACTAACTTCAGAGCATTCTCCTAACCCTCTTAGGGAGATCAGCTTTAGCATACTTGGGAGTGAGGCTGAGATTTGGAGCGGCTCCCTGGATAAGTTTGTTGACGAGTCCTCTTGTATTTATTAGCAGCTTTTTCCATTAACGCACCAGTGGACATTAATTAGGCATCTTAGGCTGGCAGGTTTTGTCAATCAACTCTGTCTCCACCTGGCTTCCTTGTACTATAGAAGCACGGCATTGCTAGAACCAAACTGTCAACGAAGACAAGTGGGGGGCCTATCCTTCAAGAAAAAGAGAAGAATGCAAATTTAAATCTGACATTGAAGAATGCGCCATGCATTCTCACCTTTTATCTCACTCTAAAATATAACGGAAAATAAATATTTGGAACGAATTGAAATCAGCTCCCAAATTGAGCTCATAGTGCTAAACACGCAACCCTATGCCTCTGAATGTTCTCTCATTCTGCTTATTGTTTACCTCTTTTGATACAGCAATTTCTATTTGCAGGCACCCGTGTCCGATTACATGACAGAGCTTCGAACAAACATTTTCTACAAGTCAGGATTGAAGCAGCTATGACAGAAAGGCCTGTAGTGGTTCTGAGTTTGTCAAATCTATATTGCAGTGCACACTGGCAACATGTCAACATTGATGAGCAATTCTTTGCTTGTATATTTACTTCATTTCATAGGTGCTGATATCTAAAGTGCTCTGGTACACGTGCTTCATATTGTTTGGTGCTCATAAAGTCACTCTCAGTCAATTAACAGCCATATGAGCCCTTTTGAGTGACGGGAAGGCTTTACTGTTCCGCTTACTCTTCCCCACCCGAAGTGCTCATGAGAAGACCCTTGTATACTACAAGAGACAGGGTGAACTGTGAATATTGATACTGATGCATACACAGCAGAGAACTGGCTTCAGATGCTGAACCGTAAACTCTGAAAGAGAGTCAAGAGGCTTTCAATGTACATGGATGATTGCTTTGTGAAAACGTTATGCGAGATGGAAGGAGAATGTCGGGGGCTGCTTGATTATTTTGCATGGAGTTGAAAATATATAAACAATAGTAAGCATGAATAAAAGTAGACAGAAATCACAAGAAACCTTAATATACGAGAGAGGAAAGTCTGAACTATCAAAATCCTGAGCTGGGTATGTTTTTTCCCACGGATTAGTTATTTTTGTATCACCCATGCAGAACCATCATGTATTCTATTTATCCTACTCGATAGTGTGAGAGATGAATGATAAGCCAGCACTTAAACAATAACCCACCGCATCTAAAACCTCATGCTAATCAACCACAGCTGCAAGTCATGTAAATAATAACACTATGTGCAATCTTCAAAAACCCATTGCACTTCCTTTAAAGCAATACAAAACTGTAATCCGCCGCTGCGTACACATTAGCTGCTCCTGCTGTACTCTGCTCAGCTGAACCTCATTAAATCTGGCTTTTGTTTTAATAGGCGCACATCTGATAAAAGACAACAGTTCAGCTCTATAATGAGCTTCTTCACACTGTGCCTATTATCCATCACAGAGCTTGCTCCACGCATTTTGTAGAAGTTCTGATTTTTTTCTCTTTCTACAGAAGTGTAGTTTTGTATAACGGATCACTGACCCATTACATCTCAGTTCCAATCTAGAACAATTCATAGCAGATTCACAGCACAAGTGTTTCAGACGGCTTTCATTAACATCATTAGTAATCGTAGGTTGTATCCACATCCCGGTACAGAATACCAGTCAGACCATAACAAGTGCTTTTGCCATTTGATCACGTGCAGAGAACGCTGAGTTTGTTTTTTTCTAAAAGAAAAAAGTCTAGCCTACAGTTTGTAAGCATCTACACCAAACTCATCGCTTGGTAGCCTATGTGTGCGTACAGATGTACTAAACGAAGGCTGGCCGTGAAACACTGGGTTCACACGTCTACAAAGCAGTACAAAGCAAACATTCAGACGTGAGAATTTTGTACTTGTACCAGGGATTTTTTTTTTTTTTCGCGAGCAGCCCCGTTTTATTACAATGGAGACACAGATGCATGGTTCAATGTGGTCATCTCCCTCATGAGTCATGAGTTTTAAGTGAGGTGTGATCGCTAGATTGAGTATTGTGTGCATGTTTTTCTAATCTGTGTCACTGCCACCCAGGTTGAGGGAGCTGATTTTCCATGTGTTCTTTCCTCTTCTCATAACCCTTCTATTCTGTATTCCCAGTAAGTGCTCACTGCGCTTCTGGTAGACAGACACACAGCAATACACCACAGCTAAAACAAATCAACACACCAGAGAGAAGAATTCCCATTATTCTCCTAAACAGCGTGCATTCAGCATGACTGAGAACAGCTGGGCAGTAATGTGCAAATTGTATTGGGCCACAAACCATCAGTACAGTAAAAACTCCTGCTCAAAATTGAGGAATACACTGAACGCATGAACGTCTGAGACTTTAATCATTAGAATAGCAAGTGATGCAGTGTGCTGCTCTTGTATACGTGAAAGACTTTGATGACATATTCTCAATTTAAAAAACTGAAAAGCAATTTATTTAACCTGCAAGGGCTGTATATGAAACGAGACAATGCGAAGGAAACAACACATATTGTGTGCTAAAGAAATTAAATGTTTGTTTGTTAAATAAATACAATCAAACAATGAAATACTGCACAAGATTGACACAGACGAGTATTTACTTGATTTGATTTTTTTATTTTACAAGAGAAGTGTGTATGACAGTATTGTCAACACGTGGAATTGTTGAGCCAGTTAGAAACACAAACCTAAGATAGCATGATGTAAGCCAAGCAAGTTAGTTAGAAATGCGTAAAGCACAACAATGGATAGGGAAGCACATGGCAAAGCTTGTGAAATAACCATTGATTAAGGATCCACCCCAAAGTTAAAGAATCGGTTATTTACCAAGTATTCACTCTTTGTCTAACTAAAGTAAACTTATTCTGTAAGGAATGTTGTCATCTGATATCAGTACCTACCTATTTGACTCATTCAACACAAACATGTACAATTTTATTTAAATAGAAAATAAGATTATTTAAGTTTAAAACTCCATGACCTTATGCAAGTGTTTGTGCAGTTTTACTATGTTTTCCCCATGGATATGCTCTGCATTTGCCATAGCTTACCCTGGTTTGCAATGTTTATTAATATGCTTTACCATACCTTTCAATTCTTTACAATGCCTATCAATGTATACCATGCTTTCACTGTGCTCTGTTATACATTGCCATGCTTTTACTGTGGGAAGCTTGTCTATGGGCAGCTCCCCAGATGCTGTATTGGAACTCCTGAAGGAACAGGAAGGATTATGTGGCCAACTGGAATGTAACCATGATGAAGCTACAGGCCAACTGCCATTTAACCCAGGAGTTGAGTCTGCCCTCAGTTTGCCCTTCACTTGTTTTTTTTTATCATTATTTTGTAAAATAACTGTATGAACATTGCTGTATGAATGCTTTTCTCATGTACTCCAGTGAAACAGTTGCTGTTCCTTTAATACATGTTACAACTTGTATTTCAAAACCCTGTGATGCCCAAGCATTTTTGAAATGAGAAAAGCTACTTTTAGATTCCCTTTCTTGTATAAAACACATTTTTTTCAACATAATGTACTTCATATGAAAAATTCTGTTTTGTGAGGCTGGATTTAAAAATAACATAGAGGGGTGGCTAAGCATTGTATCAGATGTGATACAGAAATGGGCATTACAGGGAAGTTCTATTTTTTATTGGATTTTTTAACCTGAATACACTCACTTAGTTTCGGGGACACACATTTATAATGGACCACATGTTAAGAAATGTGCGCTAAAGACACATATAAAAACGCATATGTGCAACACAGCAAGACCGAGTAAGCTCACTGTGCCTGTGAAAAGCATTTTACTTTTACAGGCATGTTGAATGACTCAATTCTTGTGTAAAATGCTTCGCTGGGGTGCGGAGGGGGAAATCAAAAACTGAAAGAGGCAGTCATTAAACCACAGGAGCGGTCGGAGCTCTGGGACTGAAGAGGTGTTTTGTATTTAGCAGATTTCAGACAAGAATGCCAATAATGTAACCTCTTTG
This sequence comes from Acipenser ruthenus, assembly GCF_902713425.1. Classification (NCBI taxonomy): domain Eukaryota; kingdom Metazoa; phylum Chordata; class Actinopteri; order Acipenseriformes; family Acipenseridae; genus Acipenser; species Acipenser ruthenus. The sequence continues at coordinate 32,882,732 of NC_081205.1, read as the reverse complement.
AATTTGGCAGCGTGAGGCACATTTGATACCGTTCTTCTCTCTCTCTTTCTCTCTCTCTCTCTCTCTGTCTCTCTCTCTCTCTCCCTCTCTCTCTCTGTCTGTCTTGCTCCACGCCAAACCCAGTTTGTATGAGATAGGTGTCTCATTCTGGTGTTATCTTGCACACTGTTTTATTTCAGAGGTGTCTTACTAAGAGCTTCTTTTTTATGCTGTGGGACAAGCTGTTAGTCTCTTTTAAAGCCAGCCTCTTCTGGCAACCACCCCGTTTGAAATAATAAAAAAAAAACAGAGGAATAAGTTGACACCTCCTGGGACTTACAAAGTGGTTTCTAGTGGATTTATTTTATCCTTGGGGGGGGGCGGGGGGGGGGCGGGAGTAGGTAGTAACTTAAGTAGTATACCTTCTGGATTTCCTGCAGCATTTTCTTCCAAGTAACCATGTTTTGTTCAGAACCATGAATGAACGCAGTACACCATTTCACCTTTATATTTTAACAAAGGTATATATACAGTATATAAATAGAAGCCACATAAACATCAGTTTTGGACTATACATAATAATAGTACATGCCTTAAATAAATACCTGGTTTGGAATATATTCTTCGATCATGATGTTTTTTACAGTGTTTATAAAGAGTTTGTGTGAACTCAGTGGAGTTCACGGAGTTGCCCTGCCAAAACTTGATTAATTATCTGCGACACTTTAAGGAATCATTTGTGCCTTTTCTGAACTCCACTACCTCCTTTAAATCCACTCATGCATTCCCTATTAATACAGTCACTTTGGAGCAGAAGGTAAACACTCAGCAAATGAATGACATTTGATTGCATCTGTCTGATTCTTAAACCCGGGTGGAGTGTCATGGATTAAAGATCTAACTCTGAAAAAGCCAACCATTCCTGCAGAAAGCCTATTAGCCCAATCATCAGTCTTTCCCTGCTTTTATTGTTTGTTTCTTCCTCTTTCTGCATGGATTTTGCCTCCCTGTGTTGTTTCCGCTGCCTATAAAAACCTCCCCGCTGCCTATAAAAACCTCCTGGCTGCAACATTGTTTTAGGGCTAGGCCACGGGCATTACAAATTACAAAATCCTTTACTCTGCTTTACCAGGTCTGTACCTGCCACTGCTAAGATCAGTCAGCTCTGGAAACAAAAGGGTAAAAAAGAAAAAGAGAAGTTAAGAAGGAGAAATTAAGTGTGCTGTTGTTAAGACATGCAACCCCCCTCTCCTGCCCTTCTTTTTTTATCTGGAAACAAATCCCCTGTGTTCACAATGGCAGGATTATTAAAGTGGGGATTAACATTCCAGACAGATTTTAACACTCTGGGTGACACATTTTAACAGTGTTCTCCTGTATGCGCTTCATTGTAGCTGATGGGCTGCACAGCTAAGACAGAGTGGTTACTGAAGCTGCCCGCAAAGGGGCCAAGCCGTGGTCAGCTGGAAAGCAAATCCTTCTTTCACCTTTTAAGTGGCCAGAAAGCGCTGGACTGTGGCTGCAGAAGGAATTACAGTGGAGAGGAACCCGGGAGCCAGAGAAGTTCTGACTGTAATCGGCAGCCAGTATTAACTCCGTACAAGAAGAGTTTCTCAAGCATTAATACCTAACAGAGCGGGCACTACCTGCTAGATTATTGACCAGGGACATAGTTAAGATTCCCGAATAGGTAAAAAGGCAAGTAACAAAACAGGAGGTAATTCCTGCTTTGGGAATTATTGCTATTGTGAACCTGCAAACTGTTATTAAGACACAGTCTGCTAATCCTGTTCTGCATTTTGATTTAATAATAGCACCTTGCAGGTTTAAAGGTGTATAAGAAATATCCATAGGACATGTAACCCCTTGAAGATAAAGCGATAGAGGACAAGCACCTCTGACTGTCCTTGCTTTTTATGGAGATGATGTTTCAAGAACGGTAGTGTGTGAGCAGCATGTTGCTGACTCTCAGTCTGACTCTCAGTCTGACTCTCAGTCTGACTGTCCCTGCTTTTTATGGAGATAATATTTCAAGAAGGGTAGTGTGTGAGCGGTGTGTTGCTGACTCTCAGTCTCACTGTCCCTGCTTTTTATGGAGATGATATTTCAAGAAGGGTATTGTGTGAGCAGCATGTTGCTGACTCTCAGTCTCAGAGAGGGAGGGTGCTGGTCTGAAAACCTCTTGTTTGTGTGGCTGACTTTATCCCCGCAGAGCCGGGCAGCACTAGCCTGCTGGTAAGAGCTGTGATAAAGGCTGTAGGTGTCAGGGGATAAAAGCTACCAGATAGCGAAGAACCATCAGCAGCAGCAGCAGCAATATAGGAGAGATGCTATCTAGAGCTTGAGTAAATACCAAGCACTCTCCCTGCTCATTTCTGCTCTGCCTGGATTATTGTTCACAATGACAGGCCGACAGGGCAGATGAGAGAAGAAAAAAAAGCTTAAATATCGACATTGATCTGCTGGTCTGTTAAAGTTACCTGTTAGTGATTAACAATGCATTATTACAATACAAAATAGAAAGTTATTCACAGTGTTTCAACATTACTAGTCCACTGGCTATGGAGTCCTTTACACACATGGGTGGCTGTGGCAGCCGTCTCTAAGCTGCTATGTCTTCTTATGCCATTAACTCAAACTTAATGCCTCCTGGGGGAGACTAAAGAAAACACATTTCAGTTAATAAATAAAAAGCCAGAATGACTCTGCAACCCAAGAGGGTAGTATTACACTGACAGTCCATTATCATCCATTTAGGTATTGGGTTTGTGCCCAGCCTCAGTCTGAAGAGCATGAGGTACTGGGTTTGTGCCCAGCCTCAGTCTGAAGAGCATGAGGTACTGGGTTTGTGCCCAGGCTCAGTCTGAAGAGCATGAGGTACTGAGTTTGTTCCCAGCCTCAGTCTGAAGAGCATGAGGTACTGGGTTTGTTCCCAGCCTCAGTCTGAAGAGCATGAGGTACTGAGTTTGTGCCCAGCCTCAGTCTGAAGAGCATGAGGTACTGGGTTTGTTCCCAGCCTCAGTCTGAAGAGCATGAGGTACTGGGTTTGTGCCCAGCCTCAGTCTGAAGAGCACGAGGTACTGGGTTTGTTCCCAGCCTCAGTCTGAAGAGCTTGAGGTACTGGGTTTGTTCCCAGCCTCAGTCTGAAGAGCATGAGGTACTGGGTTTGTTCCCAGCCTCAGTCTGAAGAGCATGAGTACTGGGTTTGTTCCCAGCCTCAGCCTATGCATTCGGTTGCCTTGTCTCGCCCTGTGTAACCTATAGTGTAACAGGGTGGAGGCTACGCAAAATAGAACTAGAGCTTTAAACCTCACTTCCCATTACAATAGCAAGTCTGCTACATATCAATTTTGTGTTTGTGTTTTGATTGTATTAAATTAACTCAAGCATTGATCCTTCCTGGTTTTCAGGAAAGGTCTGCCCCCCCCCCCCCCCCCCCCCCCAGCCTTACACTTGGGCAGCAGTGTGGAGTAGTGGTTAGGGCTCTGGACTCTTGACCGGAGGGTTGTGGGTTCAATCCCCAGTGGGGGACACTGCTGTTGCACCCTTGAGCAAGGTACTTTACCTAGATTGCTCCAGTAAAAACCCAACTGTATAAATGGGTAATTGTATGTAAAAATAATGTGATATCTTGTAACAATTGTAAGTCGCCCTGGATAAGGCCGTCTGCTAAGAAATAAATTATAAATTATAATTATAGAGTGTCTAATACTGAATTACTACTACATCTATTTATACTGCTACTACAACTACCACTACTACTGCATACAAAAGAAGATATCTTTGAATTATTAAAAAGCATAAAATGAATCCGTAAAAAGAAAAAAATTGTACAAAAGACAGCGCTTCAAATCTGTCTGAGTCACTCTGTAACAAGTTACCTTTCTCAACCGGGAGCACTCCACTCACAGTTTATTAGATATGCAGTTAAAAGCCTTTCTTGCAAGCAGGGCATGGGTCCCTCTGCATGAGTGCCCCCATCTGTATTGCAGCATAATGATTTTTTCACGCGGCATTAACTTAACACACCGCAGCTAGCTGAGAAGGGCAGGACCTGCAGCTCTAATTGAGTCGGAGGGAGGGAGCGCAGTGGCCCTGAAAAAATGTGTAACATTTGTGGCTTTTTCTTTTTCTTTTCTTTTTTCCATGTCTGGTTGGCACCGGGGACGGCTTTTCACAGCTGCACAGGAAGGACTTAATACCTTGCTGGCAGAGCGGGACTGTAGAGCAGGGCTAATCAGGAGAGACAACCAGGCATAGGATCCAGGAGGACTCCAGAGACCTCTGCTAATAGGGACAATCAGAGAACACTGTGGGGAAGAGAAGGAGCCTGCTGGCTTAGGCTAATTGAACAATCAGGATCAACACAGCGGACATTAACGGTTATGGACTGGCTTGGTAATTAACAGGCCTTATTGTCCCATGCTGGTCTGTAATCTGAGTAATTCCTGTTGTGTGAATTACTGGGTAGTATTGTCATTATATATCTATAATGATATATGGCTGAGATATTAACTTTGTTTGGTATTCATGCATTGCCTTACTCCTCTGACTGAACAGACCATATATGAATCTTTGTCCCTCCAATCACTTTTTCCATTTCTCTCAGTGTCGTTTAAATTAAAGTAGAATTGTGTGAAGTGGTTTGTGGTTCACAGGCCCTGCAATGTTGTTTTTTCAGAAAACGTTATGCTATTTGATTATTGTCTTCCAGTGTAGACCAATGGAACTCATGATCATTTCCAGGGGTGTAGTTTGCTGGTCTTCACTTTTCATTGAAAGGAAGCATGGAGAAGCACATTAAATGGGATGAGCAGAGACCTTGAGACAGAGAGAGATCTGGCATAGCTAGCCTTGCAACAAATAGCCCTGCTGCAACCCACTCCATCCATTGTAGGCAGCAGCACGTTTCGGAGGACGCGTGTTCCAGCCTCCGTTTCCCGAGTCGGCGCGGGGGTTGTGAGCGGTGAGCCGGGGATACAGATAATAATTGGGCATGCTAAATTGGGGTGAAAATCGGGGTAAAATAATTGGCGACGACTAAATTTAAAAAAAAACAAAAAAAACAAAACAAAAAAAAAAAAAACAGGTGCAGACATTTAGCATTTACAGCGTATTTACACATGTATTCAGCTGTTTGCAATCGAAGCATATCTCATTGTCTCTTCGGACAGCAACTAAGAAATCCAAAGGGGTGGTTTGAATTCTTGTAAACCTGCCATTTAACCTTATTGTATAACTGTCCAATGAAGATGTAGTAGATTGGGGTTTTCCTGCTCAGTATCACTGGCCCTGTTTACAAAGCTTTAACTTGTGGCTCTTCCAGGTATACAGCCACTGCACTGATTGAGAATGCAATATATCCTTTAGAAAAGTGTTCCATAGCAAAATCATAGCCAAGTGTAGTAAAGCCTAGGCAAGCATTGTAAAGCCCAGAGAGGCATAGTAAAGCATATTGAAAAACGTGGCAAATGCATAGTCAACCAGTAACATTGTCATGCAGATTTACTGTGGGAAACTTTTTATAAGGGAGAAACTGAGCCTAGATCTGAAGAGCTGCTCCTGCATCCAGGCCAAGCACCTTCAAATATGAACCATTTAAAATACTCTCAGTAACTGAAAACAATTGGCAAAGCAATTCAAAGTATTTCTTTTTATTTACGTATTTTGAGTTACAGTATACGTTTAGTTCTACAATTTTAACAAGCTTTCACTTGAACTAAAGCATCATATATGCAGCCCTTATAAAAAGTTACTGCAATACCCTGGTAAAAGCTTATTAAACTGTAGTCATGCACAATGAAAGCATAGTAAGTCACAGAAACGCACTGCAAGATTGCAAAGAACTGCAAAATTACTGAAAAAAACCCTTCAGGGCACATCCTAACTGGGGAAGTAAAGCTGGCCCCTGGAGGGATTAGTCTCTGTGTTTTAGCAGGATGCAGAGCTGTTGGTTTACCTCCATACACTTCTCCAGAGTGTGTTTACAGTTAGGGAAGATCCTCATGCCTATTGAACCCATGTCCACTCCGGAGATTGATCACACCTGGCTATATCACCTTCCCTGTAGGAGTCCACTCCAGAGATTGATCAGTCACCTGGCTATATCTACCTTGCCTGTAGGACAGGGCCTCTAACTCGGTCCTGGGGACCCCCTGTGGCTGCTGGTTTTCATTCCAACTGAGCTCTCAATTACTTAACTATGCCCTTAATTAAACTGCTAATTTGCTTAATTAAACCTTTTTACTTGTTTTCAGCTCTTAAACAGTTGCAGTTCAACTTACTTATCAAATGTTATAGCTAACGTGAAATATGCAACTGTTCGAGCTGAAAACAAGTAAAAAGGTCTAATTAAGCAAATTATCAGTTCAACTAAGGGTCTAGTTAAGTAATTGAGAGCTTGGTTGGAATGAAAACCAGCAGCCACAGGGGGTCCCCAGGACCGAGTCTGAGAAGCCCTGCTGTAGGAAGATGGCTTGTTGTCTGTTTGATTTAGATAGCCGAGTGGAAGATGTTACTGCCCTTGGTTAAACATTAACCCAGCATTTGCTTTCGTTAGGTGAGTGAGTGATCTGGTTAGCCCCCCAGGAAGGACGCTCATCGCACTTACAGTATCCGTGCCTTTGACTGATTCTGGGGGATGAAAGTAGGAACACCCGGATTGAGCCCTCCAGTTATTAATGCTCTAACTTGAACTCAACTGATTTTTACACTTCCAGACAAAATATATGCTTAGAAGAAATACCTTTTATGGCTGCATACTGAACTCTTTTCAACATGCTAGCTCTCCTTGCATCACATTTTTTTATGCCTAGAGGGAAAAACAAAAAGCTCTCTCACAGAAAATGATCCTTAGAATCTTGGACACAGTAACTCTGTGGCTGAACTGCATAAACTGCATAATACATCTTCCATTCCACACTAACTGTATCGAACTGCGTTATAAAGTGAATTTTAATGACCAAGGCAGCGGCAGATCTTAATCCCTCAGCTCTTTAAACTCTATTTTCATCCCGCTACTGCCTTCCCTTGTATGATTTATTGAGCCACTTATTGACATCTCCATTTTATGAACAAAAATACAGTGGAAAGAGCCACACGATAGAAAATTGAATGCTACCATTCTGCCTTTGTCCAGCACAGTCAAACCCTCACAGGGGACTCTGAGGATTTTAATTTGAACCCTGAAGGGGTTAAAAGTATTTTTCCAGTTTGTATTGGCTTGAGTCTGTCTCCCTCTTTCTGATCGCACCATCAGCATTCTCTTGTGGTCATTCAGCTCTTTTCTAGCATGGCACTGTTCTTGAATACCTATCCCCAGATTTTTTCTGTACCAGATTCTACAGTGAAGAATCAGGAGTGGATATTGTTTCAATATGTGCTTGTTCTATTACATGCTGTATGTTGATGCAGTTTACAATATGTGTCTTGTATTTTAAAACAACAAGCTATTAAAGTAGGTTTCTGTAAAACCAAATGAAACAAATCTTGCTGGCAACTTTCCCTGAAATAAATTACTTCTCTTCCACCTCTGTATGTCTGCCACTGTGTGCTGTGATGAAAAAAAGAGCTGAGTTTAAAAATAAATAAATTAGATTAGGACTGCAGACTTTATATCCAAGTGACTGATTAAGCAATATTGGAACGAGGGCAGGTAATTGATGACAGCCCTGCAGATCCATGCCCCCTGCTTGCTTTCCCAGCATCCCTCTGTGATGACAAATGTGGCATCAAAGCCAGAATTAGGTCACCAGAGTGAAGGGGAATGGTTATTAGAGATAGACTCAAAGAAATGAAAATATCAACACACTTCACACCAGAGGAAGCTCATCTAACTGATGTATTCATGGGACCCACAGTTTCATCCCAAACTTGGCTCAGCCCAAGCTTAAAGCATAAACCACTAATATAAATAATGCTTAGTTATGGTTAGGACTTGAACACAACATTTTTTTCCATCTCCTACTAGCTACTGCCAGCAGCCAGTTTAAAAGATATACAGAACTATTTTGCCTCTTATTTGCATTATTACGTGGCACCCTAATTGTGATGAAAGTTACTCAGTTCTTCACTTGTTTTTTTTTTTTTTATATATTTCAGCATATACAAGGTACTTACAGCAGCTCTTATGCACTCAGTAATACATATTGTATAGATATTCAGTCAGGACAATCTTGCCACCTTTATTATAACACAAAACTAAATATATTAGGCAGAGGAGCATCGTATACCCCCCCCCCCCCCCCTCCAGATGAGGCTGGGAGTGAGGTGGAGGTGGGTGGGGAGGAGGTGGTAATTTGAAAGCATGGCAGGACTGCGTTTGCGAAGTAGGTTTATATACCTGTGATTGGTTGATGGGAACTTGCCGGTAATTGGCTTGTAGATTGACCATGAATAAATGCTCTGTACTAGGAACTGCATTAATGATACTATAGATTTCCTACCTGAAAACCTTGCAAGCTGTATATTCATTGTTTGTTCTGAGTTGTGGTGGAGGTTTCTGAGAACCCATCTGCACCATGAAGGCAATGAAAATCGGGCTGACACTGAATCTCCTGTCTACAACCCAGTCTGGAAGCGTTTACTGTAAAGATTGCACATGTAAAGATTGCACATGTAAAGATTGTATATATATGTACCATGTTTTTGTATAAGCAGCATTTATTAATCCAGTCACCTACCTCTGCCAATATTCCACAGAATAACAGCCCTGAGGTTTACCACCCTCTGTCTAGTGTCTGCTTTGTGGGATGCTGAGTAACTGTAAGTGTGTCTGTTTAAGGTGCTGTGCATATTCCTGCTGGTTTAATCACATTGTGTTTCTGTGTTTCTGTAATTCTGGAAGTGCATTTCATGCTGGTTCAGCTGCTGCCCCTTGGGATCCACTTTTAAACATGATTTGACATCTCAATCTGGCGAACCCAGCCAGTCATTAAAAAAAGAAAAAAGAAAACACACGCGCACACATATATATATATATGATTTGGATTTGGTTAAAGCAACAATCTGTGCTGAACAATGGAGCACTTTTACTCAGCTTCTGCTCTAGTGCCAGGTTTATATCACATTTATACATAAAGAATTATCTTTTTATATAACATAAACAGTTTGTTTTTTCCTTTTTTTTAACAAATAATAAAGAAAATTCAGAAATAAATCTTTAACAAAATATTGTATTTCTCTAAATTCTTCTGAACATGTGCACGCTATGGGTTGCATGCGGACGCATTTTGTCACTCTGCCTAAATCCACACAGGTATGGCATACAATATTAAAAAGCTTTTTTGTGGAAGCAAACCCTAATTAGCCCTGTTCATTATTAAAAAGGACTGCCCCTATTTCAGAAATTGGTGCTCTGAGTGGGGTTAAAAGAGTAGAGCGGTTGACCTTTGACCCCTGAACCCACAGTGCCCTTTGTGAGTGGAGTGTTCCTAGCAAGCCTTTTCAGAACTGCACAGCTTTGAGAGAGGGAGGGCAGGTTGGTCTTTTTTAAAGCTTCCTAATTGACACCACCCCCACTGGCCTCTTTCACTCTATTCATGGATAAAGCATCAAATATTTACAAACATTTCAAAGCCATCACTCTGTTTTTGTCTGACGCTCATTCGCTGTTAATTAGCCCTTTCTGGCCTGTTTAAAACACCACTTAGCTATCCATCTCACTCCCCTTCCCTCTCCTCCCCCCTTCAGTATCTCCATGCTTCCTCTCTCCCACTGACTCTCTCCCTGTGCAGTTCCTTTCAAATCCATGTCAGAATATAGGTGTATAGTTGAATACCTCGCTGATAAAAAAAAAAAAAAAAAATTTGAAGACAAAGAGGAAGCACAAGAGATGCACACAGGATGAAATCCTGCCAGATGAAACAAACCACTTTTCTAAACTTCCTAAACATGTAGAAAGTACTGCAACTACATACACTGTAATTGATCAACCCTAACTGTAAAGACAAATGCACTGTTTTTTTTTTGTTTAATTGCATTTCAATAGTGACGAAATATTCAAACAAATTACTACCACTATTACTACTATGACTACTACTACTACTACTACTACTACTACTACTAGAATAAGACCTTGTTTCAGGCTCATTTGGTTGTCTTGCATGGACGCATACCCTGGCAACAATGTTTTCTAATGGAGATAAGGTGATTCTGAATTAATACTGCAGCTCATGAATTCAGCTCACGATAAAAGCCATTTAGTTCAAATAGGCATAAAAGGTCAGTCTCTCGGGATGACATCTAAACAGATGATACAAATTGAATGCAAGGGCAAACACAAAGCAGATCTTGCATTAGCTGATTAACAATGGGTACGATGCTGCCTTGTAATTTACTGTCTGGTCTCAGAGCGCAGCCAGTAACGCAGTGCTAAAGGTCAGTCAGGGCTAGTTCAATGGCTTTGTTGTTATCGACCGTTGAGATAATAGGAACACAATGGCAAAACATTTAAATTAATAGTTTGGAAGAAAAAAAACTTCTGCTAAAACTGCTGACGGCAGTGCCATTCCCCTGGCCTTCTAAACGTTTTAGGGTTGGCTGGGTAGAAATGTCTAGTGCACTTAAACTGGTGCTGAAAAAATGATATACATACAGCTGGCCAAAGTTGGTTCTTCCACTTGTGGTCTTTGTACCAAATTGTTCAATTGAACCAATGGAATCTCTATCCAGACCTCGAAGAAGTTAATTATATAATTCCACCTGTTGAACCTGGAGAAGAATGGCTCTCCATTACTGTGATTGGACACCATGATATACAGTACATCATAGAATGTACGAAACTGAAAGCATATTCACCTCAGTGTCTTGAAAAGAGGTTACATATTATACCATTCCATGGTCAAGCTCATGTACAGTAATGTGCTAAAAGCAGGAAGACGCCATACATGAATTCACCAGTGTTCTTCACGCAATTTACAAAGACATTAACTTAAGTAGCTGAATAATTATCTGCATCTTAGTCAACCACCGTGACCACATATTGCAAGTAAAAGAACACTGAAGCCTGATAAACTATTAGGAAGAACACACACAAAAAACAGCTTCTCATTGCTGTGCAAATTTTAAGATGGAAATAAATAAAAACTTTGAGGATTAATACACTGTATTTAAAAAGATGAATAATAAAAAAAGTGATTTGAAAGAGGAAAGCTGTGTCAATAAGAAGAAAGAGAGATACGAAGAGGATAAGCTGCAGCAGGGAGGGAGCGCAGCCTGTTCAGCTGAATTAGACTATCCTGGATATGTCTTTCCAGCGGAGATACTGCGAGCTGGCAGGTACACCGCTGCTCTGCACTGACACACCGAAGCGATGTGTCTGAATGCATTGAGCCTCTGCTTTAAAGTGCTGGGAGCTCTGTCCCTGACGTGGGCCTTCATAATAACTAGAATACATATACTGACCATGCACAGGATTACTGCTTACAACTGATCCAATCAGAGGGGGATCTACATAATATATATTTGTATACCACTGTTATGAAAAAGATGTAAGCGTGCGTGATGAAAACAGTAGGGAGGGTCTTCATTTATTGATTTTAAAAGACAACGAAATTTAGATCCAGCTCCTTTTTGATCATTTGAATGCAGCCCACTTTTTTAAAGCCAGTGTAACCACATACAGTATTGCTGTTCCATAGTACTGCGAAGGAGTTATTCGCATGCTGCTGCAGACCTCTTCATGCGAAGGCTAACAGCGATTCTCTTTTGTTACGCAATAGTTCTTTTGGAATTGGGCGCAGTGCCTCCAGTTGCTGTGGCATTGATCTTAAGCTGGGATAATGTAGTTCTGCCAGCCCGGTTCAGGGTGATTGATGAGGCAGAGAGGATCAAGCCACATGGTTAATGTAGTCAGGGAGACATGGAGACGGGGTGTCCTGGGGTGTGCACCCTAGCCTGGGCTCCGTCCTCACCATGTATTTACTGCCCCTTTCTATCTGTGAATAGACATGTGCACGAAGCAGAAACCTTCATAGTGAACCATACTGAATGTCAGGAGATTCAGAAGGAAAATGAAAGACCGTCTTTTTCTTTGGGTTTGGGATGGAAGCTCAGAACATTAACTGACAACACAACTGTCTTTCATTGTCAAAGCCATTGATCAGGTTCTTCCCATAAAGGAAGAAGAAAATATGCACGCACATCTAGTAAACAATAGCCAGTTCAAACATGGCAGCCAGTTCTATTGTTCACAGTTTTGTTGATAAATGTAATTGTTTAAGAACTCTGGTAAATGCATTTCTTTCTTTCTTTCTTTCTTTCTTTCTTTCTTTCTTTCTTTCTTACATTTTCAGACCGGTATAGCCCCTTTGATATTCTTACCTTACTTTGCAGGCAGGTTCTAGGGATGAAAGAGATACAATGTTTTCAACAGTGCAACACAATCTAACAGTCACAATGCGTTTACGCAAGAAACATACAAACATCTAAAGCACACAAGGGATCAGGTTTGCTGAGATTCAGGCCCATACACGCCTACAAAACTACTAAGAAGCTATTTAAGTGCACACATGCATGAGACCTTATCAAAAGTTTGAATTTGTGTGTGTGTGCGTGTGTGTGTGCGTTTTTGTTTTTAGAAACATCGGTCATGGAGACTGCAGTGGGGGGTGCTGTCCCTCCCCCACTCTCTGCTGCATATTGATTCAGACCTGGCTTCGTTTCCCACTCAGTTTAGCAGGGTAGCATCCCAGTGTGCAGGTTAAAAGAGCTTCCACTACGGCAGGTTGTGCTTTCATTTTATGAAGAAAGCTTTGTCTGGTTTCAGACCAAGAAGTGTTCTATAGAAATATAAAGGAATATTGAAAATAAATAAAAAAAAAAAAAAATTAAAAAACAGCAGAATATGTTTAGCGACCAGCATAGTAAACACAGGACAATGAAACACAACTGCTTTAAGGTATTTGATGGATACTGACCTGTAGTTGAATAAGTACCTGCTGTGTAGTGATTCCTCTGTAAGAAACATGAATTTAGCAAAACAGAAGACTATATAGATGTGTACATATATATATATATATATATATATATATATATATATATATATATATATATATATATATATATAGATAGATAGATAGATAGATAGATAGGTAGATAGATAGATAGATAGATAGATAGATAGATAGATAGATAGATAGATAATGTATTATAATGTATATCAATATGGTTAATACATTAGTTGAACATTCATTCAAGCTAATGTGTATTGTTTCCTTCTCTGCTACAAGAAGGACTTGCAGGTACTGCTAGGTCACTGAAATAAGGAAGAACTGGAATACACAGTAATAAGAGACACTTAATGTAAAATGTTACATGTGAATTTTCTTTGGCTTGAACAGTGCAACTGGGAATGTTTTATAGTCGTAACAAAGGGGGCCTTAAACAGCCATATGAATGGTTATTGTCTTGCTTCCAGCAGCCATTACGAGAGCTAATGAGCACTGTTTAAAGAAGAATGCAGATTCAATGGCACTCATTTGTCATAGGTTGCACAGCTCGACTTATCTCCTTTTCAAGTACCTAAAAAACTTAGCATGTACCAAATAAACTTATTAAAAAATAAAAAATAAAAAATAAGAAAATATGTTGGACAATGTTCAAAACGAAGAAGAAAATAAAAGTACATTTTCAAAGACAGCTGAGCTGAGGCCGTGATATGGGGTCTCTCAGCGTGTTTGATTGATTCTTCAAACTCAGTTATGCAGTTAGCATCCCACTTACACGGGCCGCACATCTGGATGATTGGTCAGGGCTGCTAGTGATTACTGCGCTGCAGCAGCGTGTAGCACTGTCAGACTGAGCTGATCACAAACTGCAGGACTCCTGACTCACTTCCAGATTTCTTCATTGAAGCATGATAATTAAGCAAGGACTGCAGGAGCTACCGGCCACTTAATTACCCACAGCAATGGGAGTAAGCAAGGGAATCCCCTGCCCACCTCTCCCCTTCTCATATCCAGACTAGCAGAGCGATTACAGGGGTGAGGGTTATATCATGTGACGTGTATCAAAAACCTTGATTCTATTACCATCATTGGTTACCTACTGATTTGGTAACTACTGGGCCCAGCAGAACAGAGTGTGTGTTCTGCTAAACTGGCTTGCAATCCAGTGACTGCCTTTCAGATAATGGAGCTTTTCTCTCATGGTTACCAGGACATTCTCATGAACATTTATAGCCTTATTATTAACAGTTAAAAGTAAAATCTCAAACAAGCACTTATTTTAAAGTGTGACAATGTTCATATTGGGAATTGTTCCCACAGTACAAATGAAATTCCTCCTATATTCTCATTGCTTTGTTGCTTGGCAGATCGCATGTACTGTAAGGCAGTCGCTTTAACGCCCTTTAGCTACATTTACCAAACCGAAAGCTGTCTCAATAAACCAAACCCAATTAGTCCCCCTTGGTGGGGCTCAGTTTCCCTTTCATCAGAGATGGATACTCATACCCCAACTGCAGGTCCAGCTGCTATCCTCTTATAATTGAATTGTGGAGACTTTATTGCCATGATCTGTTTAAGGTTAATATTTATAGCCAACAGCTCGGCTCATGATTGGTTGTTGCCTTTAATTGAGCAGTAATCTGGACTCCAATCAATTTAGCTGTAAATTGACACTACCCTTCACTCCCTCAGCTCTTAGTAGTAAAGCACACTGCTTCCCAGTCCCTCAGCTCCAAGGATTAGGCCACACTGTCTCCCAGTCCCTCAGCTCTAACCAGTAAGTCACACTGCTTTCTTGTCCTTTAGCTCTATCCAGCTAGCCTACACTACCTCCAAGACTTTCAAATCTAAGTACTAAGACACACTAAACTGCGAGGATTTCTGATAAATAAAATCGTATACCTCACTGTAATTAAAACCCATTTCCCTGACTCAGTGAGCACTGAATCGATCTCCTCCATATCACTGTTTCTCCTACAATGCCCCTCATTCCCTTAATGTCGCCCTCTAATCAGAGTTATCTGTTTCAGAGAAACAAGCCATCAGGGTTGCAATACAACATCTCGAACCTGCTATTTTCTGCTCCACTAACCCTAGACCTAACCGTAACCCTAACTCTCCTAACCCTAACCTTAACCCTAATTCTAACCCTCGTAACCCTAACCCTCCTAACCCTAACCCTAACCCTAACACTAACTCGAACCCCCTAACCCTCTTCTGATACAATTGCATACTTACATATATTGTGCAAAAAGATTTACACATTAAGTACATTGTACCTGTGCATAGTAATATTGTAATTATGTATGACTACACATCATTTTATTAAACAACTACTATGTAACACACAGTGATTAGAGACACTTAGTGTAAAGTGTTACCGAACAGTTTTGCTAAATTCCAATAATTTCATTAGACTGGAAAAGTTGCATTTAAAGATTTTTATTTTTTTTTTAACTTTGAATTTATTATTCTGTAATCCAGCAAAACAAAAACAAAAAAAATGCTGTGGTTAAATGTGTTGCTTTACAACAGCCAAAATGAAGAGCTGATAAAGGATCATTTTCTCAATTGAATGAATACTATTTTATATTCTGCGTTTCTGAACTGCATGAAGGAACAACCTTGGAAGAAGCTGCAGTTTTGTAAATAATCCATCTTGCGGCGCGGTGCAGTTTTGAGGAGCGATGCTGTTTTACATTTCATCATGACCGCGATGAATTTATATGAAACATAACAGCTAAGGAATCAGTCATCTCTTGATCAATAAAGTAATAAAGGCATCCTGAATAATCAATCATGCAACCAGAGCTCCCAGACTTAGCCATGAAGTCTTTCAAATGGCTCCAAGAGCAGTACATCTCCTTCAGTGGAACATAATCAGAAATGAAAAAATAATTATATATTTATTATTTTTCATTATAAGCAGCAACGAGAAACCAGGCTCTTGAGTTCATTCTGTTGGGAGTTTCTTATTAATTCCAAAGTGGTCTCTTTGAAAATGTACCCGATAGGACTGTGCAAGGAATTCCTAATGAGGCAGCATTGACAAAGGGCTGGACACACGAGGGGGTTCCCACTAAACGGGTCATTCTGAGCCCCCCGGCATACTCAGTCTATCACCTTTCTGAGGCACTAAACCCGTTTTTGTTCTGTATTTGTCCCATTGGATAGACTGTACAGACACAGAGCTTCAGTCTTCAGTATTCCTGATTGACACAATCCATCTCTACTCTTTACCTTTCCTTTGGACTGACAGACAGACAGCATCAGTCTGCAACAG
Source organism: Acipenser ruthenus (assembly GCF_902713425.1). Lineage (NCBI taxonomy): Eukaryota > Metazoa > Chordata > Actinopteri > Acipenseriformes > Acipenseridae > Acipenser > Acipenser ruthenus. The sequence goes on along the minus strand of NC_081205.1, from coordinate 32,866,523 downwards.
ACAGGGAAACAGGCAGACAGCTAGACGTCTTCAAGGTTGCTAGTCCATACCTGTGCTATACCGGCAGTGCACAGACAGACAGACAGCTAGGCACACAGACAGAAAGCCTTCACTGCTGACAGACAGTCCTGGGCACTGGCTTTCACTCCTTTGATGTATTAGTTTGAGAAGTCCAAGCAGTAGACTAGGATGAAGCTTGACACAGTGAATCAGCTCTTCTCTCTGGACTGCCTTGCTGGCCCCGGAGTTTTAGCATCTGCCTGTCTGGAACACTCATTATCCAGCATGTCACATTAAAAACGACATCATCACAGCCCCCGAGCACAATGAGAGCATGCAGTACACATTGATTAGCTCTTCAGCATCCCATCAATCCGGCCCAGATGGCTGCTGCTTTGAGGATGTTTTGTGTATATTGCATTTCGATGGCCTGCAAACTTGATTGGCTAAACACTGCTTGGAAATGCCTTAAAAACTTTCATGTCACCTCAGCTTCTAGCAGCTAAAAGCAAACTTCCTACAATACAATACGTTACAAAACAGAATAGCACAATATATATACAATGTACAATTTGTATATAGTGCTTTTTAAACATCAACACAAACTCAGTTTTTCCCTTAACAGGTGAAAATGAAAAATCCACTAGTCTGTAATCCACTCTGTAATCGGTAACACTTTACATCAAGTGAATCTAATTACTGTGTATTTACATAGTAGTTACTTAGTAAATACACATGTACTTAAACATAATTATTATTATTTGTTTATTTAGCAGACGCCTTTATCCAAGGCGACTTACAGAGACTATAATTACAATGTTATTATGTATAGTTACAATGTACTTATCTTTTTGCATGATATATGTAAGTACACAATTGTATCAGAAAAAGTTAGGTTTAGAGTTAGGGATAGGGTTAGGGTTAGGATTAGAGTTATATCATGCAAAAACATTTACACATTAAGTACATTGTAACTATGCATAATAACATTGTAAAGTGTTGCCCTGTAATCTCTGTCAATGCCCATGCATTGCTGCTGATCTCGTCTTATAATAATACTGTTGGCTGCGTGGTGGTCGCTGGCAGCAGGTTGGGGTTCCTTCTGTAGCTATCCCAATGCTGGTGCTTGCTGGAGTTTACAGCAGGAAACCAGAGGGGTCTGGTTTGACTGGTTTTGATGAATTCTCACATACTTCTCTGCCAGACCTGTCCTTTCATCAAATATGAATCTGATTATGCATAAACACTTTTTTTTGTGAAGTGCAAATCAGCAGTATGGAACTGGGCAGGCTCTGAGCAGCGCTGCTGCTGCCATGTCTAATTGTAATCTAGCAGTGTGCTGGGATTCAATTACAGAATATTTCAGCTTTCTGATCAGGTCTGAAGCGCACGACGACAGGCACCTCGTGCCCACGTTTCGGTGTAAAAAGAAACCACTATGACCCTGAGCCTTGGAGTGGAGTACCCAGCTTGTGCACTGTTTGATGAGAATGGAATCATCTCTTCAGGCTGATTGGGTCTACAGAGACAGTGCAGCCCGCTGTAAAAGGAGACCTTCACGCGCATTAAAACAAACAAAAAAACATGGATATTTAGGATTTCATTTAAATGCTTCCCCTTACAGCAGATCTAAAATCATTACCTTACAGTTTACAATTAGAGCCTGACCATAATAAGAACCCAGGCATCCTGTCTGTCCAATTGATCTGAACTTTTGATGGGCCGCAATACAACCGGAGGGGATTTAATTTAGTGTACCAAGGTTATGAAAATGAAATACAGAACAGTGAATCACTTTCATGTATCCATGTCTGTAATAATATGTAACATGCCTGGTAAGGTTACTATTTTAATGATTTATTATTAATGGGCACTTTCTGTAAACTGGTAACAACCAGCTTACTAACATGTTAGCAGATGTTGTTCATGTTTTTTTTTTTATAGTTATTTGTGTATGCCTTCAGCTCTGGAACCTTCTCTACCTCCCACCTACAAATCCCTTATAAGTCTTCAGCTATATCTTCAGCTATATAAGAGAAGTGTGTATCTTGCTTTAAAAAAAAAACAAGGACACAAACATTTTTTGAATGGCATTTTTAAGAAATGTTTACCAGCATGTTATTGCATGCAAATTGGGTGTTAAAAAGTGCTCTATCCACGAGATCATACTGCCTCTGTGTCCCCAAGCTCCAATCACTACTTCTCTACCAATCCCCCATCTTTAATTCTAACCACTAGAGCACAGCCCCTCAGCTCGAACCAAAAGGCATGCTGCCTCTGGATTCAAATGCAAACAACGCATCTTGCACAGTGGGAATGCAGAGCACATTGTAATGTCAATGTTTTACTTTGGGGTTGGTCAGTCCTTCGGTTGGTGGAATGGCAATGTGATTTAGTTTTCTGAAACTTCTCGATATTAATGAGCTTTTGACAGCCAGCACAGTTCATTTTGGCGATAAATTATTCAGCCTTCTCTGTGGATGTTTCTGCTGCTGTTTTTAATGTCCTGGTTGTTCCCTTGAGGGTCCACTGGTTTCGCTGTCGTTTCGACTGAGTGCTTTTTTGCCAGCGGCTAAACTGCTGTATTGTGTCTCTGCCTCGCTGTTTGACAGACATGTTGGGAGGCGTTTAACGAGCAAGCTTCCCATTCTTTATCATCAGTTCACACTTTTAAATCAGTGCCTGCCCGTAATGTTTTAATCTGTTCAGTCAGACTTTGATATCAGTAACTGCTGAATGTGTCATGACTAGCTGTCTGAATTCAAAGGACATTGTTTTTATATTTTTTGCATACAGTTTTTTCAATTACTGATGTTTGTTATATAAAGTTCCCATTGAGGCCTGTCCTTTGCTCTCCTCTTGGTGGTATGTAATTGTTCACTGAAGGACCCTAAGTGCTTTACCTGGGAATATAATGCACTTTCTCTGCAGCTTGGTTGGTGAGCAGAATCAGTCTGCAGTTCTCTAATAATCAGACAAGACGAAGTTCAAATGGTTTACCCGACATGGTCCTTGTTGTGTTTTCTTTCCTCTGTGCAGATGGAACTTTTAGAGCTAGTGTACTTGTCCCCTGAAGCTTTGAAGTGCTGAATCCTGAAACTGAACTTAGTTGGTCAGGCTTGGTGATCCCTTGGGCTTGGTTCTCCCTTATCAGAATCCTTCTGTCTAGGCCAGTCCTTCAGTCAGGGATCCAATGAACCCCAATATATTGCTTGGATTTCACAAAGAGTACACTGCACAACATCGCTCAGTGTTTTGGTGTTAAGAGTTAAACCATCAATACATGAATCCAGATTAGACGTAGGGGTAGGGAGATGGTCACATGGCATGGTCCATGGTTTGTGGTTTGGGTGCATGCACAACTCTTTCAAAAGTGCAGTTGGGTTCAAACATTACGGTTCAGTAAAAAGGAAAACATTAAAAAAGAATTACAATGTTCTGAAGTCCAGATTGTTTTTGGTTTGGTTAAGGATGTAAGCATCAGGTTCGTCCACACCAAAAGTCATGCTGCAGTTTCTTTTTAAGTGTTGCACTCCAGTTAAACAGGAGAGCTTTGCAATGTTTTGAAGTCTTGATCGCTCGCTGCAGTCACAAGCTCTCTTCTCCCTGGAAAGGGGAATGAGAAGAGACAGCAGTGAACAAACACACTGTCCCCCCCAGAGAGACCCCAGATGCATTCAATTTATTAGAGAGGCTCTGTGATGACTTCCAGGCACTGAAGATTCCCTCTGTAGATTTGAAAATGTCAGCCGGCAGATACACCATTTCCAGCTTGTGATTCCCCTTGCGTCAGCTGAACAGACCTGTGACTCTCACACAGGCATCCTGAGCTTGATTTACGATGCTTTTAACATGATGAGAAATTTCTGCTATCAGAAAAAAGAGGATTGCAAGAAGCAACTTAACTGAAAAATATACTGTTCATGCTATCAGCTTTTTCAAGTCTATCCTATACCGCAAAAATGTCAAGAGATTCTTTTTTCTTCACAATGGCCAATGAGTAAGAACCCTCAACTTTCGCAGCTTGCATCTCACCCATTTTCACAGTAGTGTCAAAAGGCCTCCCAATAGAGACAGGAGTAAACTAATCAACAAATCTACAGGACAGTTGAATGAACAATATGCACTCATATTATTATAACTCGTTATAAACAAGTTTAAAAGTGCTGCATCCCAGTATTTCTGAGGTGACAGAACGTTTCTGTTGAATCAGGTGGCCTTTAAAAGATTTACACCCACCTTCAATTCATGTATTTATTAAACAGTTTTATCATGTAAACCTGGAATCTAGTTTCCATAAGTTTCTTCTCGGAGCACTTTCTAAGGAAAAAAAAAAGTAATAAAACAAATATGAAAAATAATAAAACAGTGATAAAAAAATGAAGCTGTGACAACCAGTCAAATGCTGTCAGACTCGAAGCGAGTCAAATAGTAACCCTAACCTTAGTCCATATATTTACATCAACCCTAACCTTGTCTGCCTAACCAGCAATTTTACATTTATACTTGTGGGACTGCTATTGGGCACAAGAACATTGTTGCATTGGGTTAATAAATCTAGCTTTTTTTGTTTGTTGCTTTTCAGTTCCTTTGTGTGGGTGGAATGGAATGACCTAACTGTGTCATTTTATGGTACAGTTTGCTCAAACAGTCTGTGAGTCTGCAATCAGAGCTGTGTGAATCTTGAAGAGATCCTTATTCTTCTTGTTTCCCTTTTTTGTAGTTTGGACTACATTTATGAGGCTTGTAAGCTGCTTGAAGGAAGACAGTTCAATAAATGAGATAAAAACAAAGTGTTCCTTACTGAAGACTCCCAAAGAGAGTTGGTCTCTTGAATTTCAGGACAAGAGCTTGTGTTGCAAACTGTTCACAAGCCTTTCATTACAGATGCATTTCAAAGTCCTGGATCATCAAAAGAGTGAAAGTAACAAAAATAAATGAAGAGTAAATTGGAGCTCAGTGTTTGAAATATGATAGTTATAACGTCAGCAGACAAAACTAGATTAAATGAAAAAATTCAGGTCATAGACACACTGTAATTTTTCTAAGAATTTGTATCCAACAGCTGAAGCTAGGAAAGTGGAGCATACTGCTCTCTGGTATCCCAAAAATAACATAACATATCATAAAATATAGCAAGATAAATCAGTCAAAATGACAGCAACTTGGGGGAACAGAGCTACAAAGCTTAACCTCGCTAATATTTTCAAACCTTGGGGGATTTTAAGTTTAATATGCCAGTAATCACATTTCGGCCATATGCATTTATTGGCACCCTAATGCTTCATGAATATAATTCACAGATTAAACATAAACAATGTCATGCATGTACTTCCTTTCCTTATCAGCCAGGCCCCACTTTCTCCCAGCTCCTCCTCAGCTCTAACTGCCAACTCTCCCTTTGATCTTTCCCATTGATCTTTTTCTTGTTGAACAAGATAGGCCTCTTCTTGTGAAACGACAGAAACAGCAGCTTCTCCCTTCCCTTTTTTGAAGACAGGGTGTTTCTAATCCCTTTAAAAGGACAGGCAGTCATTTTGATGGGGCTCTACTTTCCAGTTTGCTTATAGGAGTTCCAACATCGATTGGGTTGAGAAAGCTGTGCACCCTCAGTGAGGTGTGGCATGGCAGAGAAAGTTCACATAATGCTGAATGAACAAGGCATGCAGTTCTCTCTTAGAAACCGACTTTTAAATTCACTAAAACCTGCTAGTCATGTTGAAACATTGGTTTTGATCGATGACGGAAATACTTTTATAGTGTCTGCGATCTGAAATTTAAAGGAGTTTATGGGGTACATTATGCATAAGCCCTACAATACAATGAAGCAATGCTGGTGATAGAGAACATTACATTATTTATTAAGATGCTGAATTCAGAGAGACTAGAGTAATTGCACATTTCAATCCGCTGTGGAGATGAGAGAGATGGGATGCAGCAGAGTACTGTATTTAAGAAACGCATTGATTTGCAGCCTGAATTATTTCTGGAGGCATCATCTTTTTTTCTTTTGAGAAATTCAAGTAAAACTTAACCTCTTCAGAAAGCCCACATATCATTGTATTTGCTATGTGCAGAAAATGGAGCTGTGGCAATTCATACATAAAGCGAATGAAAAGCATCTTAATAATTGCTCCTGACACGAACTCACAAAACAACAAAACAATAACAGCACACCCAGGATAGCACAAACTAACCGTACTAAACTCATACTCACTGCAATACAAGCCAGCTAACAAAGAATACCGTAGTTTTATTTATTAATTTTTTTAACATTACAAGCCAGATCATCAGTATCAGCAAAATGTCATTAAAATATAAATACAACGACAAGAATGAGTGGATTTCGCAACACAGCACAACCATTCTCCAATCAGATAGGAGAGAGCTAGGGAGTAAAGGGTGATCTTCCCATTCACTGGCATGAGTGGAAGAGGATAAGAAGCTGATATAGCAACAGTTCAGCAGCTCCAATGTGGTGAAGAACACCATTGTCATTCTAACAGATCTATACCACAAAGGTGTTTTAAAAGCATGCATATTTATACTATAGTATACCAGAAGCTTCGCTTCTCTTCACTGTCTGTAACCAGGATATTTACTGTTGACCACTCGCTATCCGTCCTGCAGGACACAGTCGTCGTGGCTGACAGGTTTAAGCCACGCTCTGACACGAGTTTGTTATACATTTTGTGGGGTCAGCTGACACCACGCAACATCATGCAGCACCTCGCCCATTCTGCGAGGCTAAAAGCATCTGAAAAGTGATCATTTTGCAACTTTGATTTGATTAATCTGCTTGTTTTCTTTTGCATTTCTTGCTTTGCATGTGTCCTAAATTCCCTTGCCAGACACGCTGACACTCATATATTATTATTATTATTATTATTATTTATTTCTTAGCAGATGCCCTTATCCAGGGCGACTTACAATTGTTACAACATATCACATTATTTCACATTTTACAGATATCACATTATTTTTACATACAATTACCCATTTATACAATTGGGTTATTACTGGAGCAATCTAGGTAAAGTACCTTGCTCAAGGGTACAACAGCAGTGTCCCCCACTGGGGATTGAACCCACAACCCTCCGGTCAAGAGTCCAGAGCCCTAACCACTACTCCATACTGCTGCCCAGATTAATAAACTGCTCATATACAGTTTATTAATCTGCTGATGATACCTGCTGGCAGGTTTATAAGTTTTGTTTTTTTTAAAACCTCAGGGAATAGCATCTGTTATAGAAATCGAGTTGACTCCCGGCTGGAATGTCGTTATTTGTGTGACTCCTTTCTGAAAGGCTTCAGCTCTGCTGCTCGTACCTGCATTAATCCTGCTGATCCCATGGCTGTGCGAGAAATGTCAGCAAGCCCCTAACTAACAAGCAGGTTCCTTCTATTATTAGTCTCCTTAATCTCTGTGAGTGAGAGCCCTGTATTTGATTTCCAACTCCAGGTTAGACAGGAGATTGAGGTGAGGCTTTTCTTTGCCTTTCAGTGCCTTTTATTAGCCTGTCAAAATACTTTACATTTTTTAAACGTTTTAAACAAAGCAAAGAGACGGGCAAGTACACTGTAATTATTCCACAAGAACAATGAGTCTGATAATCTGATGGATTCCATCATCTCAGCCCACAGAAATTCACATCTAGGTCGCTCCCATTAGCACCTGGGACGCTGTGCTATTTACTGTTAATGCTCAGAACGTTAATGCCTTTTGAAACCTGAAATGCACACAAGAGAAATTGTTCCGTAAGCCTTTCAAAGACAGATGGCATGTAGCGTGTTACAGCATTATTAGTTTCTGTGCTGAGCTGAACTGATTGTGGGCCACTTCATGTTGATGTTTCCAGGTATTCATAGTTATTCATGTTCTTTAGATAAACGTTTAAGGGCTTATTAGAGGATATTTAGTAAATAATTATCTGAATTGCATGATGATAGGAGGTGGTGCTACTGTATGAAGGGTCTCTGTGGTCTGCATTGCAGATACTAAAGATCCACTAGTTACTTGACCTCCAATGGCAATGCTGTAGTGTCACTGTAATTGGCATTGCAATGATTTTATACTCGTGTGCAGTGGTAGAAACTGTATGAGCCTGTACAAGGTCATAGGAAACCATCAGTTACAAGCTCCAGTGTTGGTAATCCAATGGCTGAACCAATACTCCCGACCAGTCCACTAGAGTGCATGAACCAATGATCTTGACCAGTCCACTGGAGTGCAGGAACCAATATTCCTGACCAGTCTACTGGAGTGGTATGCTACTATAGCAGGACCACCGTACCAGGACATTTTTGTCGCCGTTCATTGCAGTAATTGAACGCTATTATAATAACATTTCAATGGTATTTTTCAGTGTTACTGTTGCCCATGTCAACGCAGGTCCTGTCTGAATTCCCCCTTGGCCTGGCTAATGGAATTCTAAAGTCTTCAATTCCCATCCGGCCCCTATAAATGGGAGCGCTAGGGTTTCTCTGCAAAGGAGATTAGTGGACCAGTTCATCAGAAATGTCCTCAAATACATGTAAAAACAGAGAGTGGCCTCTTCAGGCAGAGCCTGCAACAGGTTATTTGAGACGGGACGCTATAAAAAGAGGAGTACAAGCGGCTCTGTGTACCCAAAGATCTCTTTCCCTCGCGGGGAACGACACACAAGATATCCGGTGTCTGTGCGTTTCACTGCAAAGAAACAGAAGAACACTGGCGTGAGCTGTCTGTCTGTCTGTCTGCATGGGGTCTTTAGAAACATGACTGACCCCACACCACTCTGCTGGGTTTCCAGTTTCAGAGACTGCAGATTTCAGAGGAGGTCAAGGGCTGCCATTCACAGTGCTCAATGAGATGGTTAAGTATGGTCTTAAATGATTAGAAGATAGCGTTAACGTGTCAACCTAGTAAAAGCAGGGTGCATACGATGGGCATGTTATTTTTGTATAATATTTTAAATGTTTAAATAATGGTGCTACTTGGTCGGGTCTGATATATCACATTCATCTTAACTAAGGTGTTCTTCCTTCTTAAAATCGCTATGCATATCATGTCAGAAATACATCACTGAGAAACACTACATTGAATGACATGGTTAATGGTTATGATCTGGTGATCCAGCAGAATTTAGAGAGAAGGCATGTTTGAGAGCATTTCTGAGGCCCCACAGGTTCTTTAAACCTCTGTATTTTAATGACGAATGAAAGAAAAGTATATGCAATGATATATACAAGAAGAAGAACACATCAGTTGTGATAACCCTACCACATTGCTCGTTATATATTTATATTTTGTAATATAGCTTTTATTCTAAGACTATCATATTGTATTGCATTCACACAAATGCACTCTCACACCCTGCACCCCTCACATTAGAAACCACATATGCTAGGATTAACAAAGCATTCAAACAAACAAACAAACGGTTTGTTTCCAATTAGGATAAAAAGTTTAGTGAATCCAAATTCTTATTTCTTTTTTTCAGCTCTCCCCCTGCCAATCTCCCTGTTTACTCTTCAGCTATTGCAATAAAGTAACAGTGTGTTAATGACATTTTAATCTTTCTACCATTCACTGAGAGTTGCACCATGTTCCTCCTGAACAAACATATCTCTCCCATATTTGAGACAACGTGTGTGTTTGAATGTTGCAATGCTTCTGACCGCCAGGACTTTGGTCAAGGGTTTCAGCTGAACCTCGGTTCTTTCATACAGGTGATACCTGTTTACAGGTAAGAAGCTATACAGGCAAGGTTGCTACAGGTGCTGCTATGTATTTTCTGCAGGTTCTGCTGATGCACCTTTGTTTAGCTGAGAAAGTCTTCAGGAAAGACTGTTGCACCTCTTTACATCTGACATGTAAGTTGGTCTTAACATAACAGAAACTGAAAAGAAAAGATGTGTTATTTTTAAACTATTCATCATGAAATGAAAATAAATCCCTGTAAAACCTTTGATGATGAACATTTAAAAACAACACTGTCCTATGAAAGTATGAAAGCGAGCCAGTTATCTGGGAATGATTCTTAACTACTAAAAAACAAGACCTGTTCAAATAATCCGATCCGATCCATGGCCGCCTTGAAAGGGCTGTCAAGTTAACAACATCTTTAAGAGGCTCTGAAACGTCCACTCATCAAGTGATCCTGAAGAACGACAGCCTTTCAACCAGACGTACAGAGAGGCTTGGCCTGTGTAGGCAAGTTCATGCAGGTGAACACAGGGAGGTTTCTGGAGATTTGTTAGCATGAACCGGAACACAGGGTAATTAGCCAAATGTGTTCTGGACATCTTCCCTCGCAAACATGAGCCATTTGATTGATAGTTCCAGCTCCTTTTTTGTTTTGTTTGTGAGACTGATTGCTCTTCATTAGTTCTGCTTTATTAAAAGATGCAGCTGGGACAATGGAAAGAGTTGTATCCTGGATATAAGAGCCACCGCACCAGTGAGGATCACAAGGGCTCAACAAGCAGGGCTTGAGTAATGCAGCCCTTTGTCATGAGCGGTACAGTGGAAGAAAGGTGATGTCTGTGGAAGCACGTCACAACACTGTGAAATCACTGTCGTCCTTTGCAGAGTGGCTCAAACAGTTTGTGTTCAAGCAAGTGCAAAGGCAAACTGTCTGTGAGGAATAAAATAATATTGTAAGGGGCAGTTCAATTGCTGTTCTGATTTGTTTTCTTCTCTTTGCTTGTGTGCGTGCTTCAAACAAAAATAAACTGATCAATCGATAGCATTCATTTGGAGGAAGACTATATATATATATATATATATATATATATATATATATATATATATATATATAATGAAATGTTTAAGCCTCGTTAATGGAATATGCTTCTGGTCAGGAAAGATTCACACTGATTAAAGGTTTACTATGAATGAACACCTGCATACTTCATATAATTTCAACTGGAACTAAGGCGTTAGGCCATATTTAAGTACAAATGAATTACTGTGTGTTAAATCATACAGGGGTGTGTGGAGGGGCCACACCTAACACACAAAAACAGACGTCAATCCCAGCTCTCTTCACACCAGTTCCCAGAATATCTTCCAGCACCCTTTTGCAGAAACCCTTATAGGAATAACAGAGATTTCCCCATTGATGTGGAGATCTCAGAATGACACAATCCAGCAGCAGGAGCCTGTGAGTGCCTGTAACTGTTTTGTTTTCCTCAAGTACCCAGGGGCTGTCTCTTTATTATTCTGACAGTTAATTCCGCTCCGAGGGTTGTCTTGTAGCCGAGACCCATCACTGAAGTCAGAGGGGTTTACTCAACACTCGACGCTCCCTATCTAGCAGATCTGTTTCCTGGTATGTCTTTATGAACTGTGATGCCTTTCTCTGCTTCACGTTGGTGTCAATTGCTGCTGCTGCTGCGAAACCCAGCAAGTAAGAGCTTCTCGAATGCACTCTGGCCATTATTCTCTGGAGCCTTCAGTGTGTGTGTGTGTGTGTGAGTGTGTGTGTGTGTGTGTGTGTGTGTGTCAGTGTGTGTCAGTGTGTGTGTGTGTGTGTGTGAGTGTGTGTGTGTGTGTGAGTGTGTGTGTGTGTGTGTGTCAGTGTGTGTCAGTGTGTGTGTGTGTGTGTGTGTGTGTGTGTGTGTGTGTGTGTGTGTTTCTGTGTCAGTGTGTGTGTATGTGAGTGTGTGTGTGTCTGTGTGTGTCAGTGTTAGTGTGTGCGTGTGTGTGTGTGCGTATGTTAGTGTTGGGCACCATGCAACATCACCAAGAGGGTGCATGATGGTTGTGCAACCCAGAGTTGGTCACAATTTATAGCATTGATATCAATTTCCGTATAATTATGGCAGTAATAATACAACACAAATCAAATAGCACCTGTACATAAACACTCAAACTAATAAAAAATACATCACATAATAAAAAGATGAAATCAAGTGATCGAAAAACAGTGCATCTCTGATATCAAAAGTGCAGCGTCTTGTTCCTACTAATCGTTCCTGGAGGCCTGCACCTTACTGTAGTTCCCCATTCTTTATTGTTTTACAATCAGCTCTCACTCTCAGCATCTGCAGCAGGTAATCGAGTGTTGCAAATGAGGCAAGCCCCAGTTAAATAACCTCTGACCCTCTGAGCATGGGCCTGTTTTCTTAAAGGGGCATATCAATCTTGATACAGTTGTATGGTAATATCTAGCTTTTGGTGCACATACATATTTGTTGTCCCACCCAGTCACTACTCATAATGTACAGTGAAGCTGGTATTTTCTGTGCTCACAAGATATCTGATGCCTGCAGGATAGAAACCAGTCTGGCATGAATTAGTGGAGGGCAGAGGGTTACTGCCACACAGTTCAAGCTGCCTGCACCTTCCTGCCATTCATGAAAATGAAGGTGCTAGGCACAAAGTATTGTGTACCCATGTACAGCACTAGTTCAGTGTGAGTTTTACAGCTAAACTGTTTTAGCTCTTGCTATCCTCCTTTACGTGTATACTGTATTAAGTAATGGTATCTGAAGTGCTGTATCTGATGCTGGAAAACCAATAGAAATTAGGTCGACCTCGAACCTTAGCCATTGCCTTTGTTTACTGTTTCTCTTTTCTTTGGTTATAGAGCAGCAAATACTCTGCGATGATTCTTCATTGCCTATAGATCTGCACCTAGTCTTTCAGTGAGCAATAGAAGTTATCATTCTCCCAGCTGGGACAAAGTTGCCTGTTTACCCTGGATCTTCAGGGACAAAGCAGACCTGAGGACAGGCAAACAGCAGGGCAGGGTTGTGTCAAGGGGCCTGGGGTGAGAGAGGTCAGGCAAGGGGAGAGTATGGAAGAAAGGTGGGGGGTTACCTTCTCAATTATTCAGAGCTAAGCTTGGTCAAGGTACTGTATAGTGGATGTCAAGGCTGATCTGTTAATAATGCATAGTCAGGCTTGTTTAAAGTCTCTCTGGAGGAAAGAATTATTATTATTATTATTATTATTATTATTATTATTATTATTATTATTATTATTATTATTATTAATAATAATAATAATAATAATAATAATAATAATAATAATAATAATAATAATAATGTATTTATTTATTTATTTATTTATTTATTTATCAGCAGACTTGCTTATTAGGCGACTTACAAAATATCACATTACAGAAAAGAGCAGTTATAAAATACAATAAAATCAGTAGTAAATTCAAAAATAAAAAATAAAAAAATCCCTGTAAATAATGACATTTGAGAGTGATTTCAACTAAGAGCAGTTCAATTTATAGTAAAAATATTTGCTTATAAGAGTACATTTTATTAATAGCAAGTAGTAAGTATCGGTCTGCGTTTTTTTTTTCAATTTTTTTGATGAATTCTTCAGGTAAAGGCTTCCAAGAAGAAGAAGAAGAGGTTTCTCTTTTTTTCCTGGGCTCGCTTCTCCCCATAGGACTGTGGTTGTTACCTAATTTCCTGCTTTATCTGCATAATTTAATCATTTCATTTGCTATTAATCTGGCCCTTTAATATCCTGTCCCTCATGCCAGGAATCCTGATGCAATGGTTTTTATGGAGATTCATGTCGACCTGTCGGTGAGATTGATGGTTCTTATTTAATATTTCATCCACAGCACGGATCACATTACCTCCTGTTTCTGACGCCCTGGAACATACATTACAGACTAATGCTTTTGGCCCTTGGCTTAGGAGAAAAAAAAAAACAACAAAAAAAACAGGGAAATGATTAAGAGACGTTAGTTGCATTTCTGCCATGCTTTCATTACTTGGAAAACAAGATCAAATAAACTCCGACATTAAATAAGCAGACATTCAGAAATGAAACAGACAGCCTAAGGCAAAAAATGCAGAAATTGTCAAGGAGAAGGCCTCTTTCTAGGGAAATTAGCGTGCCGGCTCAGAGGCTCCTCTGTATAAATATCCTCGCTCCCCTACCCTTAGCTAATACATTGCATGGCAATGCAGTGGCACTACAAAGGCAATACAAAGGTTCTGTGCCAATGGCAGGGCAATGGAAGCCGCTATATAGTTCTCATAATTGACATATCAATGGTATGAACCCACACACTGGCAATCCATGGCATTATCATGGCATTACCAGTGCATCAATGCAACAGGAACACTTGTCTGGGCAATGCTTGTGCCAAGGCCATGGGGTGTTGCTTGTCATTGCCGGTGATGCTGCAGTCTGCTAACTGTTACACAGGGTTATAATTCAATCCTCTGCTCAGTGGTATTTATTTCACCTAATCTGTATAGGTTACACACCCCCTGCATGTTGTCTGGACTCCTTTGGAAACAATCTTGCTCACTGCTTAGAGGAACGTCTATCTGCTCGGCAGGTGAATATGAATCTGGCAGGGATTCAGTGAGAGAAGGAGCATGCATCTCCTGGCTTCCTTTCAAGAGGTTGAATTACTTTCTAACTTCTTCCTCTTAATGGCTATTGAAAGCACAGTGTGCGGCCGGTTGGTTCAGCGCAGTAAGGTGAATAATGTCATTCAGCTCAGCGCAACACAAAGAGACCCCCAGCTGTCTCAAGGATCACACCCAGGGGAGAAGGAACACAATTCCATGTGAAAATGGACTATAGAAACAGACTGAGCCTGCATTATTGAGCGGGTTTAACCTGGGGGTCTTGTGTGACACTGAGGTCTAGTTTTTCTAAAGGCTTTGGGTGACTGGTGTGAGTACAGCAACATTGAGCCACTGTGAAAACAACCACAGCGAAAGAAAGAAAGAAAGAAACGATTCCTGTCACAACATTCTCCTTTTGTAAAATGTTTTTTGTGCATCAGAGTTCACCATTGTGAGGGTTCAGAGTGAAGAAGAGATGGGAGTGGGTTAGGAGCCAGGTTTTAAGCACTAGAGAAAGTAGAGAAAGCACTAACTTGGAGCACTAACTAACACGCATGACTGCGCTCTGTCTTGACAATGTCTGCTGCAGAAAAACTTGTACATGCTTTTGTTTCCTCCAGACTTGATTATTGCAATGCCCTACTTGCTGGGGTATCAAAGAATACTGTCCAAAACCTCCAGCATGTTCATAATTCAGCAGCTCGGGGGTTAACCAGGTCTCGCTCCAGTGAGGATATAACCCCTGTGTTAAAATCTCTACACTGGTTGCCGGTCAAATTCTGTATTGATTATAAAATGTTATTGTTGATTTTTAAGGGCAATAGGGGAATTCCTTCCCCTTATATCTCTGACCTGCTGTCAAATTACACTCCTGGTCGCGCTCTACGGTCAGCCGATGCTGGTCTTTGAACTGTTCCCTTAACCAAGCTGTGAACAGCGGGGGACAGGGCTTTCTCGTCCTGTGCACCAAGGCTGTGGAACTCACTCCCGCTCGAGATTCGAGTTTCTGAGTCCCTGTCTGTTTTTATATCTCGCCTTAAAACGCATTTATTTAAATTGGCATTCTTTTAGATTCGTTGTTGTTTTTATTGCCTTGATTTTTAATGCTGTTAGTAGTTTGTATCCAATTCTGTATAGGTCATGAGTTTTGTTTTATTGCTATTTTACTCGTCTTCCATTGATTTGTTAAGCGCTTTGTGATAATCCTTTATGAAAGGCGCTATATAAAATAAAGATTATTATTATTATCATAACAACTTTGTTACCCGGTAAGGTCCGGGAAAGAATTAAGTGTGCTTAAAACCAGCAGTCTGGAGGCAGAAGTAATAATCAAGCCTTTATTATGTTACAATAAATAGCTAAAACCCAATAAATAAACAGAATACCACAGGATAAATTCCATTTACTATCACAATCTGTAGGGGGCACTAAAGCACAAATAGGTTGCCCCAAACTAGGTGTTTCTCTGGGGTTATTAACTAAAGTGACTAGTGTATATAATAATAATGTGACAATCAAACTTAAATAAATCAACTCAATAATAAAGTTTAAACCTATTAACTAATAAAGACAAAATCAAACGTGGCAAGCACAATCAAACAAATACAATTCAAAAACCCTCCCACTGAAACACGTAGCATAGGATTACACACAGGTTAGACCTAGAACTGTGCGTCTGACTTTCTCAACGCGGCGGAGAATTCTTGGAGGACTTAGTTGAGTTCGTGAACATTGTATTTATTTACATCATCGAGTTGGATTTGTTTGAATTTTAGGAAGTCAGAAAACACTGAAAGCGAAGTTCTGATGACAATTTTATTGTTTGCAGCATCTTTGTTTTTTTAATTCATTTTGCTTTGTTGTGACGTAATTTGAGGGAGTTTGTAAAAAACTATTGACAGTAAACAGCGTCACGGGGGCAATAGTTGGATCTATTTTTGGTCATGTGATGAGGTTTTAACCAATCACATGCCAGAATTTCTAAGGACCGATAAATATATATTTATATAGATACATGTACCACAATTCACCATAATTCTGTGTTTTAAAACGATTTCACTGTGTTCCCTACACTTTGCGATTATTTTATTTTTAATTTTTTTTACTATGGTACATTGCAGTAAACTCTATAAACTTTATCAAAACTTTCCCCTAACACTATTACTAATTCCACTGTCTAAATGTATCACAAGGAGCTCTCATGCAAAAGCCCATGTGAAACAAGAAAGAGCAGTGTTGCCGGGGGGTGCAGCAGATTCCTTTGTGAGGAGCGAGCGGCTGTGACACGCCTGCCTCTACAGACTCCACAGACCTGAGAGCAGGGTTATCGGATACAACAGCCAACAATGCTATCTGGATTAGATCGCAACATTTTCTGTTGAATCGGGTAATTAGTAATAAGCAAGGCATGTCAGATATGAGCTGTGGGGTTTTGTCAGGTCACCGCCCTATATCAGCACTTCATATTTACCAGGGAAACTTGATCCGTGATTAAAGCCAGCGAGATTGCACTTTTCATCACTCACATGCCCTTTCTGTCACTCATTCTCTCTCTCTCTCTCAATGTAAACTGCCCACTATACAGGTGTGTGGAACAAGAGAGAAGCTCAAGCACACACGTATATCACTAACACATGCACACAGACTCTCTCTCTCTCTCTCTCTCTCTCTCTCTCTCACACACACACACACACACACACACACACATAAGCACTGAAACACACTTATAGGTCTTTATTTGTCTGCTTGAGTTTCTTTTACCTCAGGATTCTGATTGAGTGTTTTGTGTTTTGAAGTTTTGGCTCATTTATTCCACAGTGGAGCTGCAAAGTGGCCAACCTGACTTTACCCTGGCGAGCCTCCTGCTGGACACTGTGCTATACAATTCAGTGGCCAGGTGGATAGATGCTTATTTGTACAAAGAGCAAGCTTACACCACTGCCCCCTCAGGCTGCGGAAGGTAATTCGGTCACGCTAATTTGTACCGATGTCCCGGGATCACTGGATTGGGATTGGGTTACTACTGCAGAGGAAATACACCGTGCTGTCTGAGTGTGCACGGATAAGGGGGCACCGAGCCTCCAACAGCTTTGACACATCACTAAACCCAATTGTTCTCTTAAACTGTTCTCAGTCTGCATTGTAACAGGAGGTCAGAGTGCCCGCAAAATAGGATGCATAGTCTGTCATTTAGAAAAGTTAATTCATTTCAAAAGGATTTGCTATTAAAGTGTCCAAGGTCTTCTATTGATATGAGCTGGGGAACCATAATTATTAACGCCTATGTTATTAACATGCGTACTACATGGATGACCTTTAGAGGAGGGCTTATTTGCAGCGTTTACTTGGTTGAGTCTGCGATGTGTGTATATTTATATAATACAATCTTAAATGATATGTCGTGGTGGAATGGTGAACCACACCTCTACAACTGCAGTTCAGATCTCAGAGCTGGGAAGCTCACCCCTCTCTAGGTCTGGAGTCCTAATCAGAACCATAAACTCGCCAGTTGCATCTAGAGCCTAAATTACTAAATCAGCAAGCTAAATTGGGCTGGAAGTCTGACTGATATTGTTGCAGCTGACCCACTTCAAAATACAGGTACATGATCTATGTCCAGTTGCACTGTATTTACTAAATACTTACGGAAAACATTTCTGTCATTGGAACTCAATACATAAACAAGGTTTCCTATCGGATCTCGTGTTGTCAGTGCGGGTATTAACCCACCTGACAAACCCGTAAGCACGGTGAAGCTGCAGTCTAGTTAACGTACGTGTGTTTTGAAACGCTGCCTATTATTATTATTTTCTTCACTGCAGAATGCTCCAAGGGTCTAAGGGACAGGTGCGAAAAGATAAAACCGCACCTTTATCACCCGTAGCCCTGCTGACATGAACAAGCACAAACATGAAGCCGCAGACTGAGGGCATTGCACCCTGGAGGTAACAATAGTCTTCCCGAGGGGCATTTAATTTTCCACTATGGCTGGGTATTTACTATATCTGTATCTATATCTATATCTATATATATATATATATATATATATATATATATATAGATAGATAGATAGATAGATAGATAGATAGATAGATACACACATAAAACTCATATCATGCTTCACCGTACTTCTCTGTGTATTATAATGATTCCCCTATGCTTTCTTACACTTTGCAATTATTTTATTTTTACTATGGTGCAGAGCTACCAGCTCCACACCAGCTCTGCTCAGGGCTGAAGTCTCTCCACGGGCCCTGGTTGGCTTGTGAGTCGGGACATGCTTGTGGGTCTCACTCACTCTACTCAGTGATGCGTAATGCACATGTTACGCCTCATTTAATGAATTTCCAGGGGTTTTTTGGCAAAAGAGGCAACTGTGATTACCCAACACTTAAAACAGGCAAAACATATTTGTATTGCTCATTCTGTAAAGTTAACAGCATGCTATCAACAACAGCACTGGCAATAAACTTGACTAACAGTGAGTCAAGCAGAGGACTTTCCAAATCAGGCAGCACGTTGATTACGTGATACTATGCCTGTGCTTTTAATGATTTTCATGACAACCTTACTCAGATCTTACACTGATCTAACTAGCATCTTGTCAGCAGCCCTAATAAACAAGCTGTAATCTGAACATTACGCTTTGGCTTTCCTTTGGATCACTCTGGTTCAGAATTGCATTTCCATTTGGATCAAGGATGAAGTGGTTCAGAATTGCACTGGATCGAAACTTAATCAATGCAAAATCCATGAACACATACGTTACCATTTCCACTCCACTGACTGGTTCTGGTACAATCCGATCGGCAAACCAGCTTGATTGAGCATGGTATGGATCTGTAAGAAATCCCTTCGGATCATTCGTGTTCTCTCTGGGCCTCTGCATTTTCCACCATATTAATATTTTATAAATGGGGTTGCACAATGTGTTTTCTGCCCTGTGGCCCCAGTCCTATTATATATATATATATATATATATATATATATATATATATATATATATATATATATATATATATATATATATATATATATGTGTGTATATATATATATATATATATATATATATATATATATATATATATATATATATATATATATATATAATAAGACTGGGGCAACAGGGTAGAAAGTACTCAGTGTGCAACCCTATTTATAAAACCATCACCTTCTGTGTTTGCTCTGCTTCACTCCAGATTTAATGTCCTTCTAGACACGAATCACTTCCTGCTGACACCAGTGTTTTCAGGGAGTGTTATGACACTGTGCCTGTGCTTCGGGCTTGCAGCAAAGTGAAGTGCTTCAAAAGCAACACATAATAAATATTGCACCTTGAGTAGGGGTGTGTGCGACACAAGCTCTGACTCTATCTTCCCAGAGTGTGGAGCTCTTTTATTCCAATAATAATGCAGCGCTGGTATCAGAGGTCTGCAAACCTGTCCCTGTTCTTGAGGTTCAAAGGAATCCTGGTTTTGCATTCATACTGCATTCTTTTGTATGTCTAATTTTACTTTGTTTTGGACTCAAAATAGATTCTCTTTGAATTTTTTTTCCCAGTCAGAATACTTTTTGCATAACACATTCATTCATTAAGCATTCATTTGCCGCAAACATTGAATACAAACAGGAAGGCCTGGGTAACTCCTCTTTCTCCTCTTACCCGATTCTCAATGGGATTGTTGCTAGGGTTTACATTTCTTCTCCCCTTTCTCAATCCTGCGCTCTGTTGTCAAGTTAATACACTCAGCCTGAATGCAAGCTTGATTCTGCTCAGCCTAACTCTGTATGCCACACACAATAAAAGCCTGAACCCACCTACACGTAAAATTAAAACTAGAATTTGATTTAGAGAAATGAAAACTGAAAAATAGATAGAAGCACAACTACTGTACATTTCAAGTCCAAAAATTAGATTCCATTATTTTAACAGCATAAACTGGCTATAAACTATTCCAATCTTTTCCTGAATCTTGGTAGTTACTTTTTTTTTTTTATACACAGTTGCCATGGTTTTATTCCTTTGCACTTGCTCCATATTTTTTATTTCATTTGAATCGCTGCTGGTCTGTCCCTGTCCTGCAGGTATCAGAAAGGTTGTCTGTCTCCAGCACTGACTTTGTATTCATCACAGCTTTAACAGTGTAATAAATGGGAGAGCGATGGAAGCCGGTGTGCATGGCTCCAGAACTATCAGTCCCTGTGTCTGTGTGTTTTATTCAGCCTCGGCTGCTTGGCCCGTGGATGTGTGCATAGGGCAATTCAGCAGGCTGTCTGCTAGACAGCGAATAAAGATTAGACTAAACCCAGAATGCTGAGCAAGTCTTATCTCACCTTCAGCAGTGGAGCGCAGAGAAGAAACTAGGGAGACACAGAGGCACAATGAGAGAGAGAGAGAGAGAGGAGAGGAGAAGAGGAGAAGAGTGAGGAGAGGAGAGGCAAATACAGGAGAGGAGAGGAGAAGAGAGGAGAAGAGAGGTGAGGAGAGGAGAGGAGAGGAGAAGAGAGGAGAAGAGAGGTGAGGAGAGGAGAGGAGAGGCAAGGACAGGAGAGGAGAGAGGAGACGAGAAGAGAGAAGAGGAGAAGACAGGAGGAGAGGAGAGAGGAGAGGAGAAGAGAAGAGAGGTGAGGAGAGGAGTGAGGAGAGGAGAAGAGGAGAAGACAGGAGGAGAGGAGAGAGGAGAGGAGAAGAGAGGAGAAGAGAGGTGAGGAGAGGAGAGTAAAGGAGAGGAGAGGAGAGGAGAAGAAGCGAAGGAGAGAGGTCACAAAGAATTCCAGTGGAATATTATACCTGTCACCTGGAATACAGAATGAAGTTGGGGCTGGTGTCTTCAATATACCAGTATAATTTAATAGCTGTTCAGCTGTTATTCAGAATCTCTGAGAGGAGGACTGAGGGAATGGCACGGGGTGTGTAGTAAGGGAAAGGGGGTTACAAGATTAGTCTTGCTGATTTGACAGGACTGATAATCAGACAGATGACCTGTCCCCTGAGGTACTGTAGTAGAAAATCTAGCATGAGGCCACACTGCCTCCTAAAGGACATATATATATATATATATATATATATATATATATATATATATATATATATATATATATATATGTTATGATTCATCATTTCCAAATGACCTAGTGAGTAGAAAAGAAGGACTGAGAGGTAGTGTGGCCTAGTGGTTACAGCTGCTGGACAGGGAGGCAATGGAGGTCATGAAGCTGCATTGTGTTCAAGTTGTTTACTTGAAGTCTTTATTGCTACTGATAATTAAATGATAATTTAACAGTCCTGCAGTTAGCAGCAGGATTCTCCTGGGATGGAAACTATAATAATTATAATGCTATATTTACACACAGCTCCTTTTCAGGTCCTCAGGCGTCTCGCAGCCAATGATTTACAAACATAAAATTCACGAGCAAGAGGAGGCCATTCGGCTCATGAGTGCTCTACCGATTCCAAGGAGCAGATTGATCTCAAAGCCTTTTCAAGCTGGGTCTTGAAAATGTTTTGATCATATTGATTCAGCAACAACAACATGACTAGGAAACCCATTCCATACCTTCACCACTCTCTGTGTGAAAAACTGTCTTCCACCCGGAGCTTTCCAACTGTGTCCTCTGGTCCAAGTTATTGTGCTTGGTTAAGGATAACCTTGTCAGCTCCATTAAGGATTTTAAAGACTTCAATCAAGTCCTTCCTAATTCTTCTTTGTTTTTGGTTAAATAAATTCAGTATGCTAATGGAAAGTGGAACATGAACAATAGACTACAGACAGAAGTACACAAAACAACAACAATATTATTATTATTATTATTATTATTATTATTATTATTATTATTATTATTAATATTAATAATAATAATAATAATAATAATAATAATAACAACAACAACAACAACAACAACAACAACAACAACAACAACAACAACAACAACAACAACAACAATAATAATAATAATAATAATAATAATAACAGGGCTACCTGTGTATGGTGCAGTGCAGGTCACACTCTTGCCCTGGGCTTCCTTTGTCTGAAGCCCTCTTGAGATAAGGCTATTCTATACCACCCCTCCAAAAAAAAATGACTATCACAAAGCCATTGTGTCTTTTCTTTTGAAATTACCCCCCTCCATATTATACTCAATTACCACTGGAACAATTAAAGGTCCGTTGCTTTCTCATTTCCTGAGCAAGAGAATGAAGTCAGTTCATTCTGCAGCTCTGACAATAGATGAGTCACAGCAGAACAAGGCCCCTCTGTATCCACACTCCCGGCCTATTCACACAGCCTAATTAGCCAGGCCCACTAGGGGCTGCGGTGGTGGGAGAGGCCCAGGCTGGAGGGTCCCTCAGTGGAGATCTTACAGTGGAGGTTCAGCAAGTTCTAGGACTGATCCAGAAGTGAATAGGATCAACTTGCTTTAGATTCTTCTCCACAACTCAGCTAAATTTCACTACAGCTGGTCCAGTTCAATGCATTACAGGATTAACTGATGAAACATTAGACAGCAGTGTAGACCTGTAAGATCTGTGGATTATTGTGTATGATATAATTGTGTTAAATGCAGATCATGACCTGTGAAATCAGCGTGTTTTTTTTTTTTTTTTTTTGTGATGACACTTAGATTCCTCTGCAACAGGTCAATTTCCCCTCATAGAATAAGGCAAACCCCCCCATTGTACCGCACAAAGGGTTTCACATGTCTGGTAAGTGGGGTTTCCAGGTCAGAGGTGAGGGGGGGTTAGTGGCTGTAAACAAACTCTGCTAGAAAGAAAGGGCTTCAGTGTTCAAAGAGGAGCAGGTCCCAGGTGAGCTTGTAATTAGCATTCCACATTCTCTCAGTCGTTATTCTGCTCAGAGGAGAAAACATCTGAGATATAAAATGGTCTCCTTCTCTCTTCATTTCTTTTCTTCCTTTCTCTCTCTATCTGTCTTTCCAACCATAGAAAGCTAGCGCACAGCAAGGTGCAGGCACTGAATCAGGTAAAGTCCTGCATTATATGCTGTGCATCATCCAGCAAAGTAATTCGTTATAGCCACCCTGCTGCTTTCCAATTGTTCTTAAACTCTCTTGCTAATCTCTGGAATCATCTGGATTTGATACCCCTGGTGTCCCTCAGTATCAATAATGATCTGTTCTGGTACTACACTGCCGGTCCCTGTCAAGCCAGTGCAAATACACCACCTTTAATCAGTACAAAACTGAGGGGGATTTAAAAACATTAAGCCCTACTTGTCCTGGGTATCTTTCAGCTCTTCTTAACCAGGCCTCTGTAGCGATCTATGTGTTCTGTGAGGATCAGTAAAAAAAAAACCTTCTCAGGGTCTGCCAAAGCATGTGATGACAGACAACATGTAGAAAGAAGGACTTAATGAAGAAGAAGAAGAAGAAGAAGAAGAAGAAGAAGAAGAAGAAGAAGAAGAAGAACTGATGAGAAGAAATGCAAGATAAGCGTCACATTCTAAAGGCCTGTGTCTCGAGGTATGCTTTAATGAAGTGATTGCAGATCCTATCAAATGCCATCAGCACTGTGCTGATTCTCACAATCAGATGGCTCGGGTACAAAGAATCCTCTTCCTATAAAATAAACTGTTTTAAATTCATTACAGTTACAGCGAGGCCCAACTCATCCACTCTCTTGTTTAGTTTCCCTCTCCCCCCTGGTCCTGACTGTCTTTTTATTTATTCAGTATTACTGTGGGCAACCTTGGAGGCTGCACTCTAAGTAAATGAGTGACTCTGTTTCAATGCCTTTTAGAGGCATATATATGTATTGAATGTATTGGGAGTCAACCCAGTGTCTTTGGAAATATAGCTATGCAAACAAGAGCAGTGCTTTGTTTAATTGTCGTTGAAGTTCCTAAGTAAAGCCCCATGTGAATTAGCTGTGCTGTCAAGCACCAGTGTGTTTTGAAAAAGCTTTTAAATCCGGCACCATAAAGATAAC
The DNA here is from genome assembly GCF_902713425.1 of Acipenser ruthenus. Taxonomy (NCBI): domain Eukaryota; kingdom Metazoa; phylum Chordata; class Actinopteri; order Acipenseriformes; family Acipenseridae; genus Acipenser; species Acipenser ruthenus. The sequence continues at coordinate 32,842,258 of NC_081205.1, read as the reverse complement.
GTCCGGGGACGCTGCCAATGAACCCCCCCCCCCACTCTCCTTTAACTGCTCTTTAAACTCGTCTTCTTCTAAACCAGATTTACCTCTCCTGGGATTGTGCCCTGACTAAAAACAAGAATAACCCAAATTGAAATGCGGGCCAGTAGAAGAAGTGTGGCTTGAGGAAAGGTTTTCTTGTTTGGTTTTTCTTTTTGTGTCTGTTTGGAAATGTTTATACTGGACTAAGCACAGCAGCATCAAGTGATGGGAGCTTGAGAGAGTAGTGCACATTTTATAGCAGCTCTGCACATTTTATGTATATCCTGTTCATACTGTTATACTATAATTATAATATATAATAAATATAATGCATCATGAACATGACTTTGCTTTTTTTCATGTAAAGGAACCATCTGAGCTGTTCTTGGCTTATTTTAAAACAATAACAGGCTATCTAGAATTTAACAGTTCAGCAGTCTTTGGAGCAGACGCTTTGTGGGTCAGCAAGGCATGCTCAACTTGTTTCCCAGTTCACTGGGTTCGATCCACTCTGATAGCCCCCTGATCTGAGTCGAATTCTGGGGAAAGCCCTGGGCTGGTACAGATCATACAAAGCCCCTTACTGTGCACCACCAGATCACAGGAGACAATGTCTGAGCAGATGAAAGACAATCTGAAAAGAGAAGAAAATGCCTTTGATTCTTTTAAATAAACTAAAATGAAAACAGCAGTTAAAAGACCTTGAGCAATCCACCGTGCTTCTTTTATCGTCGAATCAATACATCATTGATTGGTATTTGAGTGACACAGAAAGCTTCCCTTAATTACTGTCTTCTTCCAGGGAAACTAGAATACTTTGTTTCCTTATCAGTTGCTTTTCAAGAGCACACTGGGCACTCATTGCAGTCTTTGTCCAAACAGTAAAGAAGAGTAACTTGTCTCTCCTGTCATCAGAGTCACAGCAATTTCACTTGCGGCTTGTTCCTGGACAGATGGAATTAAATGTGGATGGCCTCTCGCTGTGTGCTTGTATAAGGCAGCTCTCACAATATCCAATGCCAGGAAAGTTTATTAGCGTTCAGAGGTGAAGGTTGAACCTATTTTTTTTACTGTAGAGGGCACCTGTCAAATACTAAGAACCAGAGAGTAATTAACATTGGAAATATTTCCAAAAACTTCCAATGAACTTCCAATTCTTTTTTTTTTTTTGCTTTTAGGTAGGGTCACCTTTGAACACTTTTACCATGGGGTTCAACATTTCATACAGGCATTGCAATGGAATCTCCCAACCCCCTGGTTAGAATCTCTTTTTTCTTTTTAGGGTCGTTCTCAATCCATTTAAACAGCATCAGGGAATTGAAGGCAGACACGGAATTTGTTTAAATCATATAGAGTATGCTTTGCAGTGCCTTAGTTTTGTGGTGGCTCAGTGCCCTATGCTCCCTGCCTTTGTAGCGTGATTGAAGACCAGCCTCAGGACGAATTATCACAGTGGGCTTCGGGCCATCAAACGGGTGGAAAATCCTTCCATAGTACAGCAATATTTTCAACAACAATAACTCCATCCAGCTTCGTACGAACAGTCTTCAGTTTAAATACGACTTATATCTTCTTAAATTCTTATGCAGTTACAGCTCTCTTATTTCTTATGTATAATTTTAAAGCATATCTGTATGGTCTATAATATAGTTACATTATTCAGATGTGCCTACAACCAGCTGTACTGTATTTGCTCTAGCTACAAACTAACTGCGTCATCTGTCCCTCTGTCCTTTTTTTTTCCACTTTCTTTCAAACTGGAATTTAACAATACTACCTGAACCAGTATTGTTAAATACCAGAATGCCATATTACAAAACATAAATTCTGTAGGCATTACTAAAATAATGGTGGAGGATGAGCCCTCACTGTATTACATGTATATGAGACTTTTTCTTTAGTGCGCCTCGGAATATCGTTCCATCTTTTCTTAATCTCCTCCACCGTTCTTGTAATAATGCCTACACTCTAGAAGTAAAGGCTCTCATTAGAACCTCTTTGCCACTGTGGGGAGACCTTTTTAGGTGCTTCTAAGAACCCTTTTTTACATGGATTCTATATTCTCTATTTGCAGACTTTCTTTTTCATGTAAGCTGTGAAACATGTATTGAAAATCGGAGTTTGCAAAACAATATGGTATTATAAACGTCAATTTACAAACTGACCTGATCAGAAGGGTTAAAAAAATGAGCTCTTTGCAAAATGTTATTAAAAGTTTCTTTGTCCTTGAAAACGATGTCTCCTTCTTGCTGCAGACAAGTCTCCCACATCGCCTTGCCTTTTATACAGCCTACTGTCTGACTGCGGCAAATTAACACCTGCTTTTCAGAGTTCTTAAAATAATCAAGCAAATACGAGGCCCGCAATTACCGGCAGCTTTAATAAATTAGACGGAATATGTAATAGACCTCATTTGCAAAATCCCCTCCCAATTTTAGCGGTTTCGTTTCATAAACGCCCCAGAATTATATATGCATATACAGGGCTAAACTGGTGGGTTAAGAGGCGTTTTAAACTATGTGGCAATATCACTGTGGGCATCTTGTGTCTAACTATCACACAGAAACACTCAAGAAGTCACTTTAGTCCTTTTCCCAATGGATGGGAAACTATCGCCAGCACAATTTAATCAAAAGTTGATAAAGTACAGTATGTCACTTGGAATTCATTATTATTTATTTCATGCGTTCGTTTTCAAATGTTTCCGGTATAATTTGACCGAAACTCAGCTTGGTTAACATAATTGTTTGCAACATTAATGTATTTGAACCCCAAACACCCTCTATATTAATATTACTATTAATATTAGCTGATACAGCAAATGTGTGAATAAATATATTTCTTGGTGCTTCCTCCATGTCAATTATTGATATTAACATGTATTCTATCTATTGTCTGTGGAAATGTATTAAATTAAACATAGACAGGAGACAGGGATCTTTAACGTGAAAAAGAAAAGAAAAGGTACATTTACTGTAAGCAGATTCTAGCTTATCATTCAGTTGTATGCGCAAGACATACCTGAATATGATAGTCATAGCCACTGCATAGTCAGGAGTCGAGTCGGAGGAATGTTAATGAGGGAGATTGGGATCCCAGATCTGTCAGTCTCCCACTTTCACAGGCTGCCAGCAACACTAACACTCCTCTCCACATCACAGAAACATACTCACCTACTCTCAGCTGCACCTGGGCAGAAAAACACAAACACACACACCTAAACACACATACATACACACACACAGAGCTACACTAAGAGTCCTCTCCACATCACAGAAACACACTCACCTCCTAGTTTTTACATACTGATATTGTTATACACTGCAGTATATTTTACATTTCCATCTGCTGTAAAAGAGAAAGCAGTTAGATTAGAAACAGGTTTTCAAGAAGCCGAAAAAGTAATAAAAACAAAGACTGCAATTACCCGTTCTCCCTCCCTTTGTTTCTCTTCCGTGGTTAACACCGGGCATTCCCAAAAGCCATTTCCTGGTGCAAGCTGAATGTTCGATGTAGTTTGTTAATGGGTTGCATTTTCTGTCCTTCCAATGTTCTCCGTGGAGTCCAGGCAGTGGGGTGAGGGTGGTGATGGAGTGTTTGGTCAGGAGGCTATTTGGCCGAGTCTCCCAGTGGGGGAGGGGGGGCAGGGAGGGAGAGGGTTGTTTAGACAGTGCTGTGGCCCCTGGCCCGCTCTTCCTGTCCCAGGTTTAGATCATGACTCGGAGGAAGCGTCGCTGTGTCTCTTTATTTTTCAGTCGATATCAGAGACGGGATTGGGAGGGTCAGGAAGCCTGTATGGTGACAGAGAAGTGATCTCTGCACTAGTAGGCCCTGGCAATGGCATTATGACTATTGTGTGGAGCCGATATTTGACATTTGTTGATTGTCAAGGAGAACCCAAGGAGCGGAGGGGTGGGAGGGGGTGGCAGGTGTCAGTCACCACAGCCAGACCGACTTTCTGTGATCATGAGTGTGAAAGTGTTTTCAGTGCTCATACTGTAAGTGTGCTGGAGAGCGGGGAATGGAGTGTTTAGATGAGCATTCATTATGAGGCAGTGCTGGAGAGCTGGGAATGAAACAGCTTTTAAGGTCTGATTTTCCAAACTTAAATGCGAAGTAAATGTTAAGTAAATGTACTTACTGTAATATTGGAAGTAATGATGCACGCAAAATGAAATTCAAGTAGGGAGTAGAAAAGCTTCTTATTACATGTAGTCGAGAGAGAGAGAGAGAGAGAGAGAGAGAGAGGGAGAGAGAGAGAGAGAGAGAGAGAGAGAGAGAGAGAGAGAGAGCAGAGACTGCAGCCCCTCTACCACTGGCTCCCAGGCAGACACTCAGACAGGCAGGCAGGTGGGTTATATAAGTTGCTGTTTATAGCCTTCTTTGTCATGCGTGCTGGGCTCTATTGTCTCTGCTGATTTCGTCTCCCTGTGTCAAACACATTCCCCCTGAAAACATTTTGAGCACAACAGAGGAGGAAAGAGCACAGTTCTTGGTAAAGGCAAAGACGTGATAGCTTTGTAAAAGTGGTTATAATTATATGTGACAGCTACCTGTCCACCTGAGTTTTCTCAATGCCTTAATGTCTTGAATGGGATCAATCCAAGTACCTCTGAAAAAGTGTCACCCTTGGCTCTCTGAGGGTTGAGTGCTGAGGCATTAGCAAGTCGTATTGGTCTTCTTCAGTTGCAGAATCAATAATGAGATCCATTTTTTTCCCATTTGTAATGCATTCATCTTGCATCTGTTTTTCGTCTTTTCACATATTATTATTATTATGTATTTCTTAGCAGACGCCCTTATCCAGGGCGACTTACAAGATATCACATTATTTTTACATACAATTACCCATATATACAGTTGGGCTTTTACTGGAGCAATCTAGGTAAAGTATCTTGCTCAAGGGTACAGCAGCAGTGTCTCCCACCGCGGATTGAACCCATGACCCTCCGGTCAAGAGTCCGGAGCCCTAACCACTACTCCACACTGCTGCCCCTAGATAGAAGGATTCATTTGCAAAATATGTTTTTATTATCTTATATTATGTTTACAAATTAATCTATTCATTATGCATTGATTACACACTTTCTAATGTCAAAAACAATTTTTTGGCACCCATTTCAAATCAATGAAAAAATCAAAATCATCTTGAATTAATGCTTTTTGAATCTAAATACTTTTGACAATTATTGTTGTCCTAATTCTGTCTGATCATTTTTTGGATGTCTTGTCTAAAATGTCTTATTGGACTTAATTAGCTTTGAATGCTTATGTTTTTTGGATTCTTATTAAAACGTGAAGTCTTTAACTGCTCAGTTACTGATTAAAGATTTATAGAAACTCAAAGATTTCTGTAGACTAGATTTCATCAGCACCAGCAACAGCTCTCTTAATAAACAATGTCTCATTTATTAACATGAGGAGCATTAGCATTAATATTTGAATTTGCAAATTTGTAACATGTTTAAAATATTGTGTTACGGCTTCAAGTTACGGGGCACATCAAACACATCATTTTGATATACATTTTTTTCCCAATTTGAAATGCCCTAAACTCCAATGTTACTTTGCTGCAAACCACTTACCAAGTGTTGATCCACAGGGCAGATTACCAAGCTACGTGACCCAGGAGGCACAGAGTCATTGTAACAGGCAGTGTTGTGTGATACTAAGGAGGTTAAAAGCTCTAAACCCACCAATGCAGACGAGCCCGGCTCTTTTGCATTGTGGTTAAGACGCTCGCTTGTGGTGCACTGGGTTGCCGGTTCGCACCCAGCCTCCACTTTGTTGCACCAGCCTGGGAAGCGTGGACTTGTGGGAGCCTGACCAGTGGTGCCGCTTGAAGTGTGATGAGTAGAAGTAGCCCCTGCCGACTTTCCTCCCTTACCCTTGTGGGATTCAAATGGCTCGTTTGTACTCGGTGAGCCACCAGGGACCCCCACATCATGCGGTAATTGCACGTACAGTGAGTCCATGATGAGATGTAACGGTGAGTGACTGAGCTGGAGCCCTGAATATCCTGGAACCCCTCCCTCTGCTAACCAGCTGTGCAATGCTTCCAGATGCTAATGAAGCAGCTGTAGATTAGAATACAATTTATAATGAATGAAGTACCATACTTGGTTCAAGGACGCATACCCTTGGTGCTGTTACATTTTTATAGCAATTAAAAATGAGTAAAGATACAGGTAGTAAAACAAAACAGCTACAAAACCCACAGGTACCTCACGCTCAAATCAGCGCAAGATTTATGAGTTTCTTGTCTGTTGTGCACTGCTGTGAGATTCCAGACAGATGTTTATGTATTTATTTGTCTATTTATTTCTTTATGTGTTCATTTATTTACAGTGAAGTCTGTATTGTTTTTTCAAGTAAATGATAAAGATACTCAATAAGCCACATCTTTTGTTGATGACATACACATATTGAATTTTTCATTCGAGAAACAAAGATGCGTAATCTAGCAATTAAGTCAGCAGTGCAACGACAATTAGAGAGAGAGAGAGGGAGAGAGAGAGAGAGAGAGGAGATTGATATGAAGTAAAAGTAGAAATGCCATAGACTCTGAGCAAGAAGAAGAAGAAGAAGAAGAAGTTCAACCTGGAGGCCAGTGAATTTGGAACGGTAAATGGAAAAGTATGGGTACCAGGAGTCAGTTTCAGGCACTCCATTCATTATAAAGGTGGAATTCTAATCTGCAGCTGTTTCAGAGGCATCAGGGGGGATTACACAGGTGCTGGTAAATTATTGTAGGCTTGTTTTCACAGGTAAATACCTAATAGAGACATTTAAAGCAGATCCAACAGGAAACTGGGGACAAGGTCAGGGTAAGCGCCTAGAATGCCTCTTTAAAGTACACCTCGCTAGACAGGGAAGTGCAAGGCAACAGTGTATAAGAAGCACATCAGCTGAATGTCAAAGCATGCTGAATGCCAGTCCACCCAGGGGAGCTACACTTAGAAATGCTTTGCTAGGAATACACCAAGAGAAATGGAAGGGTCCAGTCCCCCAGCCTCCGAGGAATGGACTCTCCCATTCTGACAGCTCCTTGGTACTGTAAGTGCGGCTTTGTATCTTCTCCCCCCCATCTCCTGTGGGCTCTTGTTAGTCCCCGCTTGACTGAGTCGTTGACAGTTGCTCTGCACACCTCACAGAGCAACCCGGGCCCCAGTATTCCTGGCTGTTTGAGAGTCAATATTACCCAGCTCGACAGGTGAAGATCCACCACAGCCAGTCAGCTTGTCTGCCTGGACACTGCAGTAATTCTCCTGGAGTTATTATGCCTTTTTTTGCTTGTTTCTTTTTTGCAATCTCCTCTGATGTGTATCAAACAGGCACTGTAGCTGCACACTGTTGCTCATTAAGTTTCAAAGGCTGTCCGGTGCTCTGGAAAGCAACGCAGTCGTAAAAGCAATATTAGTTCAATATGGACTGGAATTGAGAAGCCCCGGGAGAGCTCACAGGATCAGATTCGCCCCTCAGTGAGCTAAGTAGCTTCAGATTTAGCTGCTGGAGGCTAGATGGTTGATTCTTTGGTTCTTGCATTCATTGAATCAAATAATTGAATAACTAAATTAAAACAAAAAGTGTTCTAGATGATAGCCTCCCCAAAAAACTTTAAGAAAGAAGCTACCATTATAATTAAACCATCACCGGTATAACAAAATAGCGGGCTTAGCATCATATGGAATCTAACAGTGGAGCAACATGGATAATCCCTCATCTTGTTCTCTCTATTAATGAAGTCTAACTGGAGGAGAATTAACAAGAAGCCAGTGCTCAGGAAACAGCTGCTGAAAGCTGCTTTGATGTTCCTAGCCCAGGTGCCTTCCCCTGGAGAGGGAGCAGGAGGGGGGGTGGGGGGTGGAAGGGGTATACAAAATGAATCCCAGTGTTACCCTGCAGCCCACGAGACAGAATCACAATCTCGGCGGTCACTGCCAGAGCCAGAGATTCATCCTCGCAGGACCCCCAGAGATTATGCAATGCAGCATTTAATCTTTCCTTCTGTTCTCTCTGTAGAGTTTGTTTTCCATGCTGGGGAATTGTGAGAGCTGCACAGTGTTGGTAAATGACTGTTCTGACTGTTTGACTGTAGCATAGATACAAAATAAATCTGATCATTGCTGTATTTTTATGTCCTCCTTCAAAGAAGCACTGATTGTGTCTGTCCATCCACCCGTCCGTCTCTCCAAGCCTCCTCTACACAGTTCGGATTGTATTTGGCTAAACAGTAATCCGATAAAGTCTCTCCATTCTATACAAATATTTGGAACCTTTTAGGTACTGTTAGTTTATTATGCAATTATGAGACCTCTGTGTGTGTGTGTGTGGGTGTGTGTGCGCTGATTAGAATATATGCCTTGACCATATTCAGTGCCAAAGAAGACACTCAGTAGAACAGCAGTCCTGTCCTTCATGTCATCTGTACCTGCTAAGTTGCTGCTGAGTTTTATGTTTTATGTTTTGAGTTTTAGAATTGACTATGTGTTTTTGTTTAACCTATTCTTTCTTGTGTTTGATGTTATTTGCTGTGGTGGTGTGAGCCTCTTGCCAGCTCATCATTGCAAATGAGAATTTGTTCTCAATTCACTCAACTGGATAAATCAAGGTTTTGATTGATTGTCCTTCAGATGAGACCCTAACCCTAGGTCCAGTCTACGCGGACATTGAAAAATCGGATTTACATCTTGCAAAGAAGAACTGCGATGTCAGCCCCTTGTCAAAGATACATTCCAGTCCAGTTCTCCCCTGGATAACTATCTATGTGTGATCTCTCTATCTAGGAGTCAGTGCATGCCCATCTCTCAGTAAGGTTAGCTCCCTCTTTCCCTCTTCTCTCTGCCAGTAAAGCTTAATTTTCTCTTTAATAACCTCCTCCGGCTGAACAGAGCCTCCTTTGTGAGAGACCTGTGCCCTCCCTGCTCTCCCTGTCTAGAGAAGGAGAGGGGAAAGGAATTCAAACCCTCACAGCTCCCAATAAACTAGGGGCTGTATTCATAGAACAGTTTGGTGACTGGATGGAATTCAAATTCATAAATGAACGGAATAGAAATAAATGAACAGGAATACTGTTGCATTTTGTGGTACATTTAATCAGATGGACAGATTTATTTATATATATATACTCACTCATTAAATATATATTTAAAGATCAGCGTGCTGTTTTGTGTGTGTGTGTTGGCTAGGCGTGAAGCAGTCTCCTGCAATAACGGCACCAATTCAATTCATGAAAACACTTTTTTGAAAGCAGACAAAAGTACATTTTCTGTGCTGAATAATTGTTACAATATAAAACTAGAATGATAGTTTTATTTTTTAGTTCTCTTGATGGAGTGTTTAAGGAAGATGGTGATGATTTATGTTATTTTAGTCTTCGCTCCAGTCCGGTAAAGCTGTAAATGAATGTGAGGTTATTTCAGGGACGCTGGCATGGACCTCAGACCTGGGGGACTACACTGGCCTGGCAGGAAGCGTGCGTCTCACACCTTCTTACAAAGAGGAACTGTTTCCACAACACTGGCAGAGAGGGAGCACAGCTGATAGCTCGGGACACTTTCAATGTGCCGGCCTGGGTGCTCTCAGCTTACACGTACCCTCCCGGTGATGTCACTTGTGTGTATCAGCCCTGTGTGTCTCGGATATTTCCAGATGATTAACACTTTATAATGTTTATCTTTCTCTATTAAGATTAAATGTGAAAAACAAAGAAAAGTTGCAGTATAAACACTTAAAAGATTTGATTGTGGTGTAAAGTGAATGCTTGGGATCTATAGCTTTCCAATACCAGAATAACTGCATTAATGCATTAATTAGGGGTGTGCATGAAGACAAACCCACAACCACACCCAATCTGGGGCATTGGTTTCTTAAAGGCACACATAGCAGCATTAAATCTAATGACACACATATTGAGCTATGTGACAGCCTTTATATTCCCCTTAGGGTCCAGGTGACTACCATGCCAGGCTGAGTCAAGCTCTTCCTTTTATGTGAGGAGACTTATTCCTATTTTAAAACTTGATAGGAGCTAAAAGGCAGTGAATGTCTGTGTAAACATTAAACAGTAAAATGCCATACCAATGATGACTGTATTTGTTATCTTTTAGACAATGCTGACTGTTACACCACTGACATCTAGCACACCAAATAATCACGATAGAATGATTCAATGGACAACAGGTGTACAGTATTGCTGCTAATAACAATTAAACATGCAGATAATAGCTTGACAACTCACATCTGGGAGGCATCAAGAATTCATTTTAAAGCTGCATGGATGCCTTTAGCCCTTGGGTGGAATACGTACGTCTCCTGTTTCAACAGAGTATTGCAGGGCTATAGCACTTTCCTTTATAAAGATTCTTTCATGAACAGATCACCTGGAGGCAATGCACTGTACAGCAGACAGCCAATGCAAACTCCGTTTAAAGCCGTTCAACGCAGAGCAGCTCCTTGCATCAAAAGAGGGATTTTAGATCAATCTGTTATGCAAAGAGATGATCGTCACAGAAAATTAACCGCTGCTTTACCACACTGTGCAATTAAATGTAATTCAGTAATATAATTCTAGCAGAAAGTAAGTGAGCCCAAGGGCAGTGCAATGGGAGCTGTCATGGGATGCCTTGTTGAAAGGCGGAATGTATCTGACATCTGCTGTGATGTATTTAATTATATTGAAGATACAATTAGAATGTATTTAATCCCTCTGTGAGTAATGAAGACGGATACACCCTTTTGAACTCTGTGATGAAATGAACACTCATTTCTTGTGATCTGGCAACGCTGCAGCAGAGCTGTCTTATCTGACACCTTTAAAGCAGAGCCTGCATTCATTTCCCAACCCTCCCTGGTATTCATTTCCCAATCCTTCCTGGCATTCATTTCCCAATCCTCCCTGGCATTCATTTCCCAATCCTTCCTGGCATTCATTTCCCAATCCTCGCTGGTATTCATTTCACAATCCTCCCTGGCATTCATTTCACAATCCTCCCTGGCATTCATTTCACAATCCTCCCTGGCATTCATTTCACAATCCTCCCTGGCATTCATTTCCCAATCCTCCCTGGCATTCATTTCCCAATCCTCCCTGGCATTCATTTCCCAATCCTCCCTGGCATTCATTTCCCAATCCTCGCTGGTATTCATTTCACAATCCTCCCTGGCATTCATTTCCCAATCCTCCCTGGCATTCATTTCACAATCCTCGCTGGTATTCATTTCACAATCCTCCCTGGCATTCATTTCCCAATCCTCCCTGGCATTCATTTCACAATCCTCCCTGGCATTCATTTCCCAATCCTCCCTGGCATTCATTTCCCAATCCTCCCTGGCATTCATTTCCCAATCCTCCCTGGCATTCATTTCCCAATCCTCGCTGGTATTCATTTCACAATCCTCCCTGGCATTCATTTCCCAATCCTCCCTGGCATTCATTTCACAATCCTCCCTGGCATTCATTTCACAATCCTCGCTGGTATTCATTTCCCAATCCTCCCTGGCATTCATTTCCCAATCCTCCCTGGCATTCATTTCCCAATCCTCCCTGGCATTCATTTCACAATCCTTCCTGGCATTCATTTCACAATCCTCCCTGGCATTCATTTCCCAATCCTCCCTGGCATTCATTTCCCAATCCTCCCTGGCATTCATTTCACAATCCTCCCTGGCATTCATTTCACAATCCTCCCTGGCATTCATTTCACAATCTTCCATGGCTCTGAAGCACTAGCTGGCACCCTTGCTGTTGAGGTAACTGGAAACCAACTCATTTGTCTTTTCATTGTGATGTACTGTATATACCTGCCTGCTAAAGGCTTATTTCCTCTCTGTGACCTTTTGAAACCCTCTGTACTGTATATATTCACACTTGTGGGATACACACTCCTGAATGGAGACGGTATTAACCCATTGTGCTCTACACAGCAGGGGCTGACCCCTTGCTTGCACTGCTCAGGCAGCGTTCACTAAAGGTCGGTTGGCACCATTAGCCTCAAGTCTCAGGCTAATGGTGATGAGAGGAGAGATACTTCCATTTGAATAATTATTTTTGAATCTGAGAGAGAGAGAGAGATAGACTGACTTATTTTACCCTTACTAGAACACAAAAAATAATCTCTGAAATGAAGCACTGTGAGCCAATAGAAAGCCATAAAAGTCAAGGCTTCCATAACCTGGCATTAGCTTCTCATTATCCTCAACCCCACTTTACACAACCACTGAATAACCACTGGACAGCTTTGATGTCTTTACTAAAAGGAAACACTGACCCCTATTTTCCCCTGTATTTTAATGATAGGGATATACTTTTCCCACCAATGATGTTATAATCACATTTTCTGTAATTCAACCTGAACTTGAAACTTTAGCAATCCCAGCCCACAGCCTGGCCTAGATACTTTAGCCAGCCATTACTCAATGCTCAGCTCTCCAAGATCAACTTAAACACTCCATTTAAACATTAAGATAAAAACCAAAGGAGTTTCTGGATGATTTACGAGGGCATGTACAATTCACAGAGTTGTTCATCTTTCCCTGAGCAATACTACACAGAACAGAAGTGAGTGTGTGAGTGAGGGGGTGCCTGCTACAGTCCTTCAACCTTTGACCTTAGGACAACTGATTAACCCCAGCGTGAAAATGATCCATAATACACTGCTTACAATGAATCGCAGGAACTGTGAGTCTGTCAAGCTGAACTGACCAGAGTGTGAGGGCGCATCTATAAATATCATTTTTGTGCTGTGGGACAGGGGGTGATTTGTCTGGAGCTGAGCTCTGAATAATGGATAGAGTGAGATTATCTTCTGCCCAGAACAGGAGACCCTGTGTAAAGACAGGTAGAGTAGAGCATTCATCAGAATCAGTGCTCCATGCAGGCTCTGACTCTGCTAATGCTACTGCTGGAGCGTGCAACAGTAATATTTTCAAACATGCTGCTTTCCAGCCTTTAAACTCAAAACAAAACACTATAAACTCTATGACTGCCCATTTAGAGGCTCCCCTCATTTTCCAATGTACTGGTCTCTTGACTTCGTAACAGGTTTCAGATTAAGGAATAATCTATTGTGTTTATATATTCTGAACTAAAAGGGCACCTGTCTATAATATTTCCCTATTTCTGTGTTGCAGTGCTTTTATCATGTATATATCAGTGCTGTTACATGTAGCTCTCTGTGAGGAAAGATCTCCCTGAGCTCCTTCAAAAGAAACCCCTTCTTCCTGTGTCTCACAGATCTTTAGCCAAAAGAAAGTTACAATTTAGAACACTCTCTGCAGCTATATATTATTTAAAGACCCAAGAGCAGTCTTATGTAAACTGGAAAGCAATGCATATTTCAAACACATATACACTAACTAATAAACACAATTCAAATCAGAAAATCCTACAGTCTGCGAGGTATGCAGAATATAATTTGGTCACATGACGTGTCACGTGAGCCACTAGACCTATATATAAAAGGTGTATGAGAGTTTTGTGCAACTATTCAGCAACAATCTTGGAAAAGCACAATAGTGGTGCTCCTTGAATGGCAACGTTTGCAGAGAAACACAGTCAGAAAGCAAAGCTCTTGTCAGAAGCGGTCTCTGCTGCCCTCCTGGCTTCTTCTCTTATTCTCTCTTCACTTCTCACCCTCTCAATCAAAGATTCAGCTCACTGAGGGAACAGATCGCGCTGTCTTTAACAGTCGCACCCTCTCTCGCCAGGGCGACACTCTCTCAGCAATGTCACAGAACTGCTGTATCCAGTCACCTCCGACCTAAGAACTACACTGGGAGCCAGCAGTCTGAGAACATGACTGCGCTGGGAGCCAGCAGTCTGAGGACTGAAATGTGAGAGGCAATGGAGACGTGACATCTGGGTCCTGGGACATTCCAGCTTCATTATGTGCCACCTCCTCTCCTGGTAAAGTGTGTGAATGTTTTTGTATGCTGAGAGAGAGGGGAGAGGTCCAGAACCAGGTGAAAAGCGCTTCCCTGGGCTTAAGGAAAGAACTTTCAGCAAAAGCAGAGCAGCGTCACATAATAATATGAACAGCATGATGCTCAAAATGATTTTGAATTCTGGATAATAATTAATTAAGAATTCTGGATACTAATTAAGTGGCAATCTAATTACATTGTCATTTTTTTAATTATGTAATTGCATTGTAGTTACATAGTCAGTTATTGTGTAGTTACTGTATTATTACATTGTAACTAAGAGACACAAAACATAAAGCAAATTTTAGTTTGTGGCCAACGATCCTTTTAGAAATACAAACGTAAATCAACCACCAAATCCACGTTGCAACCAAATCACTATTTACTCGTGACAGAACATCTTTATTCTGATGGACAGAGGAAGCAGCCTAGTTCTTGGCTGCCGAAGACCCCTATGGTTTATTGTTAAATCCCCCAGGACACCCAAAGGATGAATCTGTAAGTCTCTGCATTAAAGGCTTTGAGGTGCTTTTTATCAATTTCCTTCTGCCCTCCAGTTTTATAGACATGAGGGGGAAACGGACTGCCTTTCACTTACGAGCTGCTAGTGCTAAAATTAACAACCTGGTGCCTGACTTTTCTGGGTAACACTTTACACTGTGCCTCTAATTGTGTACTAACAATTACGATGGTATTAAGCATCATTACAATGTACTTAACGTGTAAATCTTTTTGTACGATATATGTAAGTACAAAATTGTATCAGAAAAGGGTTAGGGTTAGGATTAGGGATAGGGTTAGGTTAAGTACATTGTAACTATGCATAATAACAGTGTAATTATGTGTAAGGCCACATGCATTTACTTAGTAACTGTTATGTAAATACACAGTCATTAGAGACACTTCATGTAAGGTGTTACCCTTTTCTGTATATACCCTACTGAATTTGCTGGCTCACAGATACCCAGTAGTGAGTTCTCAATACTGTATTGGATTTACTGGACCCAAGATCCATTGTGGTAAGCTGTCTGTATCGAATTTGTTAGCTCTTAGACGCCTGTATTGAGTCCTCTGCATTGAATGGCTTGCCTCTAAGCACTAAGAACTGTGCTGAAAATCAATTGTAACAGTAAACTGCCTGGTAGATGGATGCATATATAGTGGCCAGGAAGATTCACAAAAGGCTGTAGGTTTCCCTGCTCAGCAAAATGCAAATGATTAAGGGAATGTGCAGACGATATGCAGGTCAGATCCAGATGCAATGCTTTATTCCTCGGGATCACCTTGCCCCTGGCAGCTTGGGGAAATGTACAATTTGAAATGCAATTAGCCAGGGCACCAGGGTTTAGCAGAGTATTTCTCAGCAGTATACATATCTTGGAATTACCAGCCAGCATGTCAGCAGTCCTGGCTGACGAGTTTGAGATTGCAGCAGCAGCTTCATCGCTCCCACAGCGCCTCTGCTCTTGTCCAAGTCTCGTCTGCGCGTGTGAGATTAAGAGAAGGCTGTTCCAGATAACTCCAGCATTTCCGATCTGTGTTCATGGATTACCGAGTTCAAATATGTGTCCTGGGCACTGGGATGACAGCAACCTTTCTGATTCTGAGAAGCTGAGTGCAGACTGTCGGGTTTTAGGGGACCTGAGTGTGTGTCTGGCTATAGGGGAGCTGTGTGTCACTAACCATGAACAAAGAGATAAAATAACACGTGTAAGTGTTATTGTAAGTGTGAAATAACGTGTCTGTCTCACGGAGCTGGATGTGAGAACAGCACTCAATAGTTTAATTATTTTACCAAACTACACGACTAAGCAAACTGCAGTAGGCAAAAAGTGCATTGAAAAAAAAAAGATAAGAAGAACTCCATTCTAAACCAGTTTTAGAACAATAATGAGAAAGTGTAGTCAGGCTTGAGAAACTCAAATTCCCAGAAAGCCGCCCCGAATGCTTTTTCAGATAATAATAATGTTTTATCCCCATGCCAGGTGGACCACTATCCTGACCACAAAAGGTGTGCTGGCAGCGAGGGAGTTGGGGGGGGGGGGGGGGGGTGGCATTGTTAACATTGTTAACAGTGTAATCAGACATCTCGCCTGCAGCCATTTCGACTGCTCCCATTGTCTCTGTATAAAGAGACATTGTACTGTACAAGCATCACAATATACTGCTCTATTGAAACTCCCTTACCAAATGATCTTCAATGGCAATGCAGACAGCAGCACTGCCTTTGCAAAGCCTCTGTACTACAGGTGGCAATGGCAATTCACAGGCAGCTTCAATAGAATGAGCCGCTGGCAGAGTTGACATTGCATCACAGTGGTATGAACCCGATAATCCACTACAGTGCCATGAAACTGCATAATAACAGCAGCACTGCATGCACGTGTTGGGACCGCTGCTGATCCGTTGTTATTTTTCCAAGCTGTGTCCTCATTTGAATCTGTGATATGGTTTGTGCTCCAGCCCTTCAGGGACTGCTGCGCACTGCAGAGATCAGGACTAGCCAGGCACGATTAGGACTTGAATACAAGGAATAGGAAATGTGTGTTCATCTCTGAGTACAGTAAATTAAGGTTGTATGTTGGCAAACACATTTTCCTGGATACAGCACTGCTGCTTTTCTTTGAACAGTTTCCTATTCTCCATCATTTCCATTTGCTGTTTTATTTTTTATTTGGGATAAATGTTTTTTTTCGTACTTTTGTTACTCGACTTTATGTTTTTCTTTCAAAGGTTACAAAAAATGTTGGTGTTATTTAAAAATTAGAAATCATAGGCAGACCGGTTTTATTCTACATTATTGCAATTTTCTCTACAGAATGTGCAAGTGTTAAATCTTATGGTATTTTTATGGGTTGTTATCAGTTATCATGCTCTTCGTGCTCCAGAGCCTGTTTTTTTACAGTGTCGAGCTCTCAATCCAAGTTAGTGTAGCTGCTGGCAAAAAGCACTCTGAAATGTATAGCATTTAATACAGCAATTCATTAATGAATGAATGAAGCAGATTACTGTATGCTCAGTTACAGCCTGTACCACAGTAGCAATCATCCTTTACATTGCACTCCTCGGACTAGAGATTCAAATTCAAGGGGGTGCTTCCGAATTAGGGACAGTGGAGCAGAAGGGTTCCGTTTTGAAGGGTGTGGGTGGGAGGGTGTGGGGGAAAGAGCTGTTGTACGATGACAAACGATAGCGAATTGCAGTGAAGGCCCCCTGCTTACACCCCGCTGTGCCACGGAATAATCCTCGCTGGCGGTTGAGAAAACGCCACCCCAGCTCCGGGAAAGCTGCAGGAATTAGTCACAGAATCTCAAACTGTGGGTTCTGTAAGGCACAAGAACCAGGCAGACCTCGTCCTAATCTGCCTTTATTTTAGCAGAAGGTTCACAAGCACCGTCAGTGTTTAAATTAATGAGCAGCTTGCATTGACACCCTGGGAAACACAGAGCCTGACAGAGCTTTCTCTCTTTTATCACTCCTCATCCCAAAGAATCAAAAACAAAAAAGCATACAACAGCTTCTCATTAAAACAACTGCCTGAAATATGTGCTGTTTACAGATGCTTTATTGTGCAAATTAAGCCTTAAAGGGATTAGCGGTCTCATTCTAGAACAAAAAGAATGCAATGATATAGTACATAGAACTCAGTCTATATTGTAACTGAGCCCCATCTCTCCCTCAATCTGTACCCCTCTGTACTACACATCACTGTAACTGAGCCCCATCTCTCCCTCAATCTGTACCCCTCTGTACTACACATCACTGTAACTGAGCCCCATCTCTCCCTCAATCTGTACCTCTCTGTACTACACATCACTGTAACTGAGCCCCAACTCTCCCTCAATCTGTACCCCTCTGTACTACACATCACTGTAACTGAGCCCCATCTCTCCCTCAATCTGTACCTCTCTGTACTACACATCACTGTAACTGAGCCCCATCTCTCCCTCAATCTGTACCTCTCTGTACTACACATCACTGTAACTGAGCCCCAACTCTCCCTCAATCTGTACCCCTCTGTACTACACATCACTGTAACTGAGCCCCAACTCTCCCTCAATCTGTACCCCTGGGTTAGGGAATAGTGAAGTTCTGGAATTAGAAACGTGCAATACGCCTAGCTGTTTTTGGCTTAAATCAGTTTCCAAATACAGCGTCATCATTAGTCTATTATTATTCCAATGGGGTTTTACTCAGTACAATGCTGTGATGATAGTTACACCTGTACTTGTACACGATAAACACAACTGTATCAGAAAAGGGTTAGGGTTAGGGTTAGGGTTATGTCATGCAAAAAGATCTCCACAATAAGTACATTGCAGCTATACATAATAACATTGTAGTCATGTGTAAGTACACATGTATTTACTAAGTAACTACTAAGCAAATACACACTAATTAGAGCCACCTAATGTAAAGTGTTACCTTTATTTTGATGCTGATCTTTCTAGAAAATGTAGACAAAGGCACCAGAAGATCCCTTGAAGTGATTTCTCACACAGGGTGACCCAGGTCAGAATCGAAGATGAAAGGTGATTGTTTTAATGTGTACATTATACCTCTGAAAGGACTTGGCGGAGCCTGCATTGTCTCCTGCAGGAATCAGGGATGTCTGTGAGGATGTATGACAGCTGGGATCAAGACTGAGGCTGGAAGACAATAGCAAGCCTGAGGAGTGTACTGATTTAAAAGCTGCCAGTCTGTGTTCACTGTGGCTCATCTTTGCTAACAAGACTCCCACTGATCACAGCCTTATCTATTAAGTGATTATCGTATTTCACTTCACTGGATGCAGATCTAATTCCTAATTAACTCTCTGCAGGTTTCCAGTGGCTTTGCAGCTCCTTTTCAGGAGTTAGATGCAGGAGATTCAATCAATGAAATGATATGAAGGGGGGTGCTTGGTACAGGATTGCATTATCAGGATCCTCTTTCATTCTCCTGAGATGAAGATCCATAGGAAGCATTTTAAAACCATTTGAAAACAAGTCTTATTACATGAGGAGTACATGAAAACAGCCACGCTCTTTCCTGGCTTAACGAGAAGTGCTGCATGGTTCCAACCCATTAATTGAAAAGGCCTCTTTAAAAACCGATCCAATTACTGAGATTGTTGTGCACATTGAGATTAATGTCGTGTTCTAAATGAACATCGCTGTGCTCTCTGGGGGCCAGTGGGTTCATGTTTATGTGTTTATGTGTTCTCACGGCTACAGGCTAATTTGTGATAAGATGCTCCGAGAGCCACTCTTATAATAATTGATCTAAAAAACATGCACTTAATTACAACTCAAAGCATAAGCCAAAATAACAGCCGCCTGTCGCGTGTGCACTGCACTCAATGGATAGCCTGTGTTAGCCTGCATTAGTGTACCCACAATGCACAGGGCTGTGTTGGTCTCAGTGTACCCACAATGCACAGGGCTGTGTTGGTCTCAGTGTACCCATAATGCACAGGGCTGTGTTGGTCTCAGTGTACCCACAATGCACAGGGCTGTGTTGGTCTCAGTGTACCCACAATGCACAGGGCTGTGCTGGTCTCAGTCTGGCCGCTGATTTCAACTAAACTCATTTTGGGCTTCTTTGGTATGATCTTTGGTATATTTTTTGTTCATGCAGTAATACTAAAATAAATCTATGACAAATGCTACAATGAGAAAGAGTTCCAGTCTTTCTTTTAGAATTGTATTAGTTTATTTTAGTATAACTACATAGTCCACCATTGAGTGTTTTATATAGTTAGGGATGTCAAGAGTGTTTTCTTTGTTTCACACTTATTTGGTTGCTATAGTTATACCAGGAGGTATTGCAGCTTACACTGGCACTGCCTGCTATGAACATGGAATAGGATTGTTATTTATGTTTTAATTAATTTGACTGTTTGTTTGTTATGTTATTTATTTTAATTTATATTCATTGATTTAGTTTTAGCATTCTCGGTTCTCAGCAGGAGAACTAGCCCTGCTTCTGTTTGCATGTGTTGAATATTTGGTTGCTAAGGATTATCTATCCCTTTTTCAGCCAATCAGATTCTGCATTTCCAATTCCTTAACATACAATTGGAAGTAAAGTTCCAGCCTAGCTTGTAATTCCTAAGAAAGCGGGGTGCTATCTGAGCCAATCAGCACCAGGCAGACTGCTCCAGACACACAAACACAGACAGACCTTCTCAGGACAGTGTTTTATTGAAAACTTTTCAAACTGCCTGTAATCCCTCTTTTGTGCTGGCATGTGAAAGAGTGCCGGGTGTCTGTGCTGTAGGCTGACCCTGAGGTCCAGTTCACGGGCCGACCCTAAGGTCCGGTTCAGGGGCCAACCCTGTGGTCCAGTTCAGTGAAAGGGAGATACTGTAGAGACACTCTTGGACCTGGCCCTCCTTCTCCTTCTCATTCATCTCACATTGCATGGGATTATTGAGGTAAATGAGAGCTCCGTTTGCATCAACATGGCTGTGTCAGGGTGATCAAATCATTTCAAATCAAACTGTGTCTGAGAGGGACCTGCGGGTTACACAGAACAGATACAGAGAGACCCCTGTCATTGTTCTGGGGGTGTTCCTCTGAGTGGATCAACAGGCACTGCTATTAAAGTGACCACCAGTCGATCCATCGCTGTTTTATAAGTGGTGCTTGTTTATAAATAATGGAGTCCTCTCAACGTGATGGAGCTGTGCTGTGTAGATTTAAAACAGGCTTTATCTCATTTCCTTATCTTGTAAATTTCCATCTCAACTGAGACCTATTCACTTAGCCAGCCCCTGGTCATGAATATCATGATGCCAATGTGACGTGATGTTTGGATCACATGTTGCAATGCACGCATGTTTGTGAAGCATCAGTATTGATTGAGGACTTGATGTGAATAAGGATGGTATGGATCATAAATCACGATTCAGGATTAATCTGTTATTCTGTGTGTAGAGTCACATATGTGCAGTTTTATTTATTTAGCGCCTAGAAGCTGTGCTAATCTTAAGAGATGAATTCATCCAAATGTTTAAAAACACAAGGAAGAATTAATGGTAACACATTGTCTCTAATTACTGTGTATTTACATAGTAGTCACATAGTAAATACATGTTTACTTACAGATAATTACAATGCTATTATGCAGAAAGCGTGTGTGTGCGTGTGTGTGTCTGCGTGTGTGTCTGTGTGTGTGTATGCGTGTGCGTGTATGTGTGTGCATGTGTGTGTGCGTGTCTGTGTTTGTATGTGAAGACTGTCTTTATTGCTATCTCTCCTCTCCCTCTCTGATTGACCAGGAAGCACATTCGCTTTGTGTAAGCCATAGACTGCCCATTGTGAGGCTGTGTTGGGGAGAGATGAGATTTGCATGCATGTTGCAAGGGATTGCATACAGCATCATCGGCTCTGGGAACTGGGCAGGCTTTCAACCTGCGCATTCCTGTTTTTAACTCTGGGCTAGGATTTGATGCATAGATTGAATTCGCTTTGCATTAGCAACAGAATGGCACCTCCCCTTTGTCCCTCTGTGCATTCCTCCACTGGTCACAGATTCCTGTGTTGTTATAATACAGACGTCACTACAGCCCAGGATTATTTGTATTTCTCACAGCCTGTTCCATGTCTCAATGGACCTCAGCTCATTCACCTATATAACTGGGTACAGACTGGATCTCGAGTGGCAAGGACAGGGGTGTCTTTTAGAAGACATACCCCAATACAATTTGTTTCTAATTCTTACCACACAGTTCTCTCTCTATGCCTTACTCTATGTCTCTCTTTCTCTCAATCATACCCTTTGTCTTGGTGTTTTAATATTTTGACCATTTTTCAGTCAAGTTCTGGGGAAGGCACACTGAAAGCTTCCCAAAAAAGCTAGGCAGATGCTCCTCAATAATTATCACCCCATCCCTCCTTAATTTTAAGCCCTAACCATGGACTGACTATTACTCAGAATTGCACTGGAGATGCCAAGGCAGACAGACAGACAGACAGACCGACAGACTCAGAGCTGCAGTCTCAAGTGCTGTCAGTTAATCACTATATCTTGAAGCTCAAAGAGAAGCGTACAGTCCTCAGAGTTCTGCAGCACTGATGAAGTTAATGAAGTGAGATCAGAGTGAGAATAAAATTCTTCTCGCTCAGCCGTCGCTGCTGATATTGTCAGGTGGTTGTAACATTGTTTCACATCGTGTCGGGTTATTTCTTCTGCCATTGTTCCACAAAACAGATTCCAACCCCAATCTCAGTTCCACAGTCATAACTCTTCTCAACGTTCTCTCACTAGAATATATCTAATACATCAAACAGACATGCAACTCGCCACAGTTCTTTATGATGACAGAAATGTCTTGTTTTGAAAGAGAGTTGAGCACATTGTCCCTACACTATGAAAACAAGTTACTGTCTGATTCCAAAAGGGGATTATTATTATTATTATTATTATTATTATTATTATTATTATTATTATTATTATTATTATTATTAATAATTCATCATTTAGCAGATGCTTTTATCCAAAGCAACTTACAGAGACTAGGGGGTGAATTATGCATCACAACTGCTGCTGCAGAGTCACTTAAAATAGGACCTTGATTTTATGTCTTCAAGCATTAAAGAAAGACTAAAGCTAAGATCTCATAATGCTGAGCAGCCTATTCAATTCATCTTCAGTAATGCAAGTAGACTTGAACACATTTGGCTATAGATTTGTGGTTATTCATTTAGCTGGGAGTGATGCTCTCTCGATCCAGTCCCAAAAGCCCAGTTTTAGACTGCCATCAGTTACAGAGATTCCTTGTTTCCAGATTTAGAAAGCTGCCTCCGCTGTCCCCCAGATTTGAACTTCTGCAGTGCAAAGGTGACCCAGAAGAACACTTTGCTTGTGTGTGTGAGCTCACTGTCTCTGTAATATGAAGAGCAAGGCGCTGTGGTGCTGCATTATGGACGTGTACATTATTAACAGAGTCCCTCTGTGACCTTCCAAACACCAGACAGACAGTGGATTGTAGCTCTGTCCTGCCAGTGACCTCCAACCCTGAAAATGAGGTCGTTTCTCTCAGCCAATAGCATGCCAAGCTGAACAGGACCACAGAGGTCACTGCGGAGGTCAGCGAAGTGGGTGTAGTGTGAGACAGTAAGTGTTGTCTTCCTGAATCACGATCTTGATTAATTCCCCTCCCCTCCCACTACAAGACGTCATTCTTCTTAATGCTACAAATACTGATACTTTCCCTCCTGGTACAAGGCTGAATAAAATTGGGTAAATAAAACACTGTCAGTTTTCCACGCAGTACCACAACAATCCCACAGGAGGCAGTTTAACCAAAATCCACAGGCAGACAAGAAAAGGGTGCTGCAATCATAAATATTCTCCATTCCCAGTCAGACCTGTTTATTTTCACTGTGACTGTATTAACTTTCAAGTAATTTGTTTATCCGCCTTAACATTTAGTTTAATGTAATCACTGGAGTGTTCAAGGGACTCACAGATGCACGCACACACACACAATCCCTGCATAGTTAGGCAGTGCTAACGAGATAAATGGAATTGCATTACCAGCCATAATCTCTCATTCTGCTGTCGTTTGAAAAACACTTCTGATTAAATTGTCGCTTTCCTTTTTGAAATATTGCTGCAGTTGTAGAGTAATTATCTTTTTCAGCTCCTTATTTACCTGCATTTCACATGGAGAGTACATTAAAAGAGTGCTTTGTTTGCCTGAGCTCAGGCCTGAGATAACTTGGGATTGTAATTGTAGCTCTTGACTGCAGATCAGAGGCAGTTTACAAGCAGAAGGCTGAAAATGGGCTGCAACCCTGTCAATGGCTTTGGGGAATTGGACTGCAGATGGCAAGGGTTTGTCTTTGCAGGCTTCTACAAAGTGTACATGTTCCATTTGCAGCAACGTCGTTTTGTAAGCAGTAGGACAAAAGTAAGTCCAGACCATGACAACAGCAAAGAAATTGGCTAAATGAGATTGCAATACACTGCATTAGAAATACCAACTTGATTGTAAAGTATCTATAATCAGCCTTACAATTGTGTTGGGACTGGTCCCTGATCTTTATTTATTCCCAAGGGTTACAAGGGGTCTTCTGTGGCCACATAAAAGAGGGAGAGAGAAGGAGAGAGGAGGAGAGAGGGAGAAAGAGAGCAAGAGAGAGGCAGAGAGAGAGAGAGAGAGAGAGAGAGAGAGAGAGAGGGAGAGAGAGAGAGAGAGAGAGTACTGTATGTTCGGAGTTCTGAGTTTGTTCTGCATGTCCCTTGAAAACAGATCTGCCAAATAAAGGACTGCCTGGTTTGTTTTGACTCGTCCTGCTTTGCTTGGTTCCCATTTTCACGTGGTGCTGCGTATCTATTGAGCACAAACCAGCCCCAGCCACCACGGTAGGGAGCTTACCAACTCAGGGGGTATCGTTCCTCACCTTCTCCCTCTTATCTGCAGCTTTACTGTTCTTATCTGTGACCCTGAGCCCCCGAGCTGTAGCTGTAAGCTCTACAGCCCAGATATAGACTGTTAATTATTCTCATCTCTCCGCTGCCTGTAGAAACGAAGGCCACAAATGAAATCCTATTCCGCCTTTCAGTTACTTTCACATCAGCGCCCCCTTGTTTGTTCTTGAGGAGAGGGAGGTGGTGTTAATCCTCATATAATCACAGTCCTGTTTTCTTATTATTTTATGATTATAAAGATAGTAATTGCAGTGTAACATCACTGGAACTAGAGCATCACTTTTAATGAGGAGCAAAGAGAATTTGGATCGGAGCGATATTCAGTAAATTCTTCCATAGCTTAAAATACACAGAGCAGACACTTAACCATTTTAACTCAAAATTTATCACTGAGCATTATCATGACAAAGATAAATCTCAGGTAGGTAAGCTTGGTAATTTCTACGGTTAGGTCATTTCTAAGGCAGTAATGCTTGCTTACTTGACTTTTATATAGTTTTATGTCACTTTCCATACCCCTGGCTGTAGTCATTTTAATTATTAGCATTCTAAATGGACACCAGCGCTGGCAGTATTGTTTTATGGCACATATAATTTATTTTTTTTAAATCAGTACTGTCTTTGATCTCTATTAATGTGTCAGCATAGAATTCCATTTACTATTCACATGTCTGAAACTGGTCTGAAATGTACCCTGTATTCCCTTATAAAAAATCTACCACAGTAAAAGCACAGCAAAGTGTAATAAAACATTATAAAGCATAAGTAAATCCCAGAGAGGTATGATAAATCTCAATACAGTCAGCACTCGGATATCCGTTACCCAGATACACATCAGTCGCGTTTTACCGTCCTTGTATTAAGAATAAAATCACTCCCCATTATATATATGTAACATATTAATGCATTTCCCCGTCACACGCGATTTCTGACTCCGTCACCAGTTTTGTGATACAAAGCCCATCTCTTCAACGTAACAATTTATTTGACTATCCATTTTTTTCTCTCTCCATGCCAAATCAGTCTGACGCATTGCTATGAATTACTAGATACAGAAAATAAATCTACCCGCTACCAAACCACGCCCCAGTCTTGACTGCTCATGAATATGCATGACAGTCACAATTTCTTAATATTTTATCTTTGTCTTTAATTGTATCTTTGTTGCATTTTACTATTGTGTTTTTTTTTTGTGTGTGGGGGCTTTTTTTGTGGATTTTTAAAAAAAAAAATTGCGTTTTTTTGCAGTAAATATAGTGAGACCCCTGTGCAGTTACACAGCGCTTCCTCCAGTTTCACCTGACGAAAATGCAGCCAAAACAAAGCATACGAGACAAGCTAGGTTAATGTAACAGTTAATCATTAAACAGTTTCAGATACTGTGATGTATTTTTTTTTTTAAATCTGTAAACTTTAGATGTTTTTGTGCATTTGAATTTGCAAGTGAACTGTGACATTAGGGCCTTATCGAGCACTATATTCTGCAATTTTGAATACTGACTTCGGATACGGTTTTAATTGTGGAAACTGTGTCGTTGTTTTATTTATTTTTTGTAATCTTTTGCTAAATTGTATTACCTTTTACATTGTATGCAGTTCTGTGCATGGGTAACATTTAGATTTCATTTTTGAAAATATAGTACTGTACCAACAAAACCAATCATCTAAATGGAAGCCCACTTATTTTAAAACACAGTCCTTTCAGATATGTATTTTGATATTGTATCTTTTTTGTGTTCCCTGAAAAACGGACAAGGGTTGGAACGGGCCAAAATGAAATAATCACACGCACGTCACATGCATTTAACCGTCACTGAAGTCAAAATTGTATGGTCGGATATGTGAGTGCTGACTGTAAACTAATAATAATAATAATAATAATAATAATAATAATAATAATAATAATAATAATAATAATAATAATAATAATAACATGCTGTGTAAATTTGCTGTGGTACACTTTTATAAGGGTTCTAAGTCCTCAATAGTAAACAATGACAATAAAAGGGAATGTGATTTTAGCCACAGACCTGTCATATATTTACTACACAGCTGAGACGTGCACAGGAAACACCTCTGTCTGATAACCATGGTCATTCTTCAAACAGACATTCGTGATAATGTATAAATGTAGGCTTCTTCTCTGCTTAGATCAGTCAATCAATCAGTCTCACCCAAACCTGGTGGAGAATCTTCAGACTTTATCTTGGAATGTGTCTGGAAAGAAACAGGCTGGCCTGTTCTTCACACTCCACTCTCTTCTCTCCTCTCTCCACACTCCACTCTCTTCTCTCCTCTCTCCTCTCTCCACCCTCCTCTCTCCACCCTCCTCTTCTCTCTCCTCTCTCCACACTCCTCTCTCCTCTCTCCTCTCTCCTCTCTCCACCCTCCCCTCTCCACTCTCCTCTCTCCTCTCTCCACCCTCCTCTGTCCTCTCTCCTCTCTCCTCTCTCCACCCTCCTCTGTCCTCTCTCCTCTCTCCTCTCTCCACCCTCCTCTCTCCTCTCTCCTCTCTCCACCCTCCCCTCTCCACTCTCCTCTCTCCTCTCTGCACCCTCCTCTGTTCTCTCTCCTCTCTCCACCCTCCTCTGTCCTCTCTCCTCTCTAATCTCTCCACCCTCCTCTCTTCTCTCCACCCTCCCCTCTCCACTCTCCTCTCTCCTCTCTTCACCCTCCTCTGTCCTCTCTCCTCTCTCCTCTCTCCACCCTCCTCTCTCTCTCCTCTCTCCACACTCCTCTCTCCAATCTCTCTCCTCTTCAGATTTTTTTTTGGAATGTGTCTGAAAAGAAACAGGCTGGCAGGTCTTTTGACACAAAAAATATGAAACAAATGAACAAAAGAAAATAAACCTTGAGGGTTGGACATTTGGCCTATATTTAGACCTTCCCAACAGTGTAATACCCTACTTGTTTATTATTACTGTCTCAGTGAAAGCAGGTTTCCTAACTTCTCTCATCGGCTTTGTTTTCCTTCTGCTTCCTTTCATTCCCTCTGGTGTTGCCCTCTGTGGTTAATCTGAAGTCATTGCTTGAGTTGACGTTAACACAAACAAAATCCCAGCGCAAACAGAGGAACATCCCAACACACAAAGAAAGAAAGAAAGAAAGAAAGAAAGAAAGAAAGAAAGAAAGAAAACACACAGTGAGCCATGTGATTTCTTGTATTTTGTTCCATGTTTTTAATTGAAAAGTTTTTTTTGTGTTGTCACAGCACTTGTTTGAGAGATTGCCTCTGAACATTTTGGCTTTAAAGACTGTTGTGCTAGTCATGGAATGAATTTCTTCGTTGGTATAATCTCATAGCGTTTTTGTTTTAGTTTTTCTTGTTTTTTGGTGCTAGGCAATCAGGAAGTCAAGGTTTTTTTTCCAGCAGGATTATACATATGTAACGAGCAGTGTTGTGTGATATACTGCCATTATGGAATTTAATTATTTGAAGTACTTCTTTCACTTCCTCAGAAACTAATGAGATTCAACACAGGGCACTTCAATGATTAATATTCTCTTAAGTGTTTTTAATGATGATAACCTGGGGTTGTGTGCTCAAGAAGCTACAATCAGTGTGATAAAAGAGGGAGAGAGGGAGAGAGAGAGAGGAAAGCAGGAAGGTAGGAATGAGATCAATCAAAAATGTTTTTTTCCCCGTTTCCTAAAACATCTCTGTTTCTCCGGTCCTTGCCCTGCAGGATAGTGGAGGTGTAGCTGCACTGTACTCTTGCTATGTCTGCTGTTCTTCTGATTCAAAGGAGCTCGTCTCTGACAGGAGGTCTAGGACCATGCTGTGAACTTCAATCATCCCGATCACTGAAAGGCAGCCGGTGCCTGTGTTAACTATGTAGTCAATGACATCACTAGCACATTGATAGGTTTAAAGAGAAATTCATGAATGTAGTTACCATAGCATCAAAAGCCTATAAGTACCTCCACTGTTTGTATTCAAACATGCTTTCCCTTGACAAAAAGCATTTGTTTTCACAGCTAAAAAAAAATAATTGATTTGTAATACAAATTTAAATTACCCGTGAGTATTTGTTTCTATGTGCAGACTCTCTTCTTTTCAAACAATAACCCTAGCTGTCAGTTTACAGTAATGCACACCTTGCCCTTGTGAAATAAACAAATCAGCCTCATATATGCTGTATTTATTCAACTGTCACTCTCTGGGATAAGCCATAAGTCATGTGGAGTGAATGCCCATGTCTGGCAGTTATACATACCAGCAACAGCATCCCCATACACCACAGCTACAGTATATTTTACATTGCCCTGGGGCTCTTTCCAATTGTATTACGACCATCATCTACAGTAAGTCCCATCAAAACCAGCAGCTGGGGCCTCGCTTTGAAGCAAGTGCAAAGTTTGCCTTATTTTTCTGTTTTCTTAAAAAAAAAAAAAAGTTAATCTTGTTTTCAAACCGTCCCTTGGACTCTATCATCCTAACTTTAAACTCTCACAAGACGATGCAAGTAAAGGGAGTGAGGATCGCTGTCTGGTAGCAGAAGTTCAGAAAGAGGTTTACGCACACAGCAGCCTGGATCAGTACAGCCATGGAGAGAGAGACAGACAGACAGACAGACAGACAGACAGACAGACAGACAGCAGAAGTTCAAAAAGAGGTTTACGCACACAGCAGCCTGGATCAGTACAGCTGTGGAGAGACAGACAGTCAGGTTACAGGCCAGGGAGAGAGCATTAGGATCTTGTGTTTGATCCTTTGGATAACAGGCAGCCAGCAGATTCCAGACAGCGGAGGTAATGTGATGACAAACCAAATGGTAAAGACGACTTGAAGTGATTTCAGAAGAAGCTCTTTATTAGGGAGAAAGCGGCGTGCTGCACCAATGCGAAAGATGGGTTGATTCTTGCTGAAAAGCAGGAACAAAATGTCAGGAGTCTGCATACAAAGTATCTGTTATTTGGGTAACATTTTCCATTCAGTATCTCTAATTACTGTGTATTTACATAGTAGTTACTTAGTAAATGTTATTATGCATAGTTACAATGTGCTTAATGTGCTTAATATATAATATTGTGTTTTTTGTTTTTTTTGTTTTTTTTTGCAGACAACATGCTTGGGCCCTGATAAATGGTTAATATCACCAATAGCATATCTGTTCAGGTGTCAAGTGTCAAATTGTACAAGGAATAAATCGTTATTTCTGAGTGGATCTGGTTAAAGTGGATGCACATACAGTAACACAGGTGCATTTTCTGCAAACTCTGCACTGGAACTAAGTATTCGGAAGCCTGTCCTGTGATGTTTTATTCAGTGTTGCAAATGAATTCTGTAAGCTATTGCTGTTATATTGCTGTAGTCTGCCAACAAGTATGCCCCTGTTATGAGAAGAAACTGCATTTCATTGGGATTTAAACCTGATCACACAGAAAAATGATGATGGGCATTTTAGTGAAATACTGAAGGAGCAGGATGTGGAAGGGAAGGTGAGGGAGGTGTGTGTTCTATAAATTGACTTGATTTTGCAAAAGCAAGTGCCAGCAGACTAAGTGAAATGCAGTGTCGCTGCAAAGAGCTCAAGAAAGGCTTTATGCTTTTTTTTTCCAAATGCGGATTTTATAGTGGGGCGAGGGAGCATTTTGTTGAGTCATTACGGCTAAACAGTTATTTAGAAATGTCAAAATAAATGCAAATGGATACGTTGAGTTATAGATGACATTAAGGGTTTGTATTGCCTGCTTATTTCCAGCACTGTTCAGTGCTGTGTTTTACATTGAAGTATGATGTCATCAACATTGCCCTAATATTGTAAAATCTTTTTGCGCGATAAATGCAAGTATACAATTCTGTCAGAAAAGGGTTAGGGTAAGGTTTAGAGTTAGGGTTAGGGTGAGAATTAGTATTATATCATGCAAAAAAATGTACATTGTAAATATGCATAACAACATGTATTTACTAAGTAACTACTTTGTAAATACACAGTAATGAGAGACACTTCATGTAAAGTGTTAACCCTAATTGTTAATCCAAACCGGGGAGAATGAACACCACTTTGATTGCTTCTTAACCCTACAATGTTAATTATTTGTGTCCTACTTTTGACAAATATTTTTCTTTTCTTGTTTCTTCATATGAATTTCTTTTATTTTATGAATAAATTAGAGCAAACTCTGCTATGAAGCAAAAGCTTTGTGAGTCCATCAGTCACCTGCGCTGTGCAAACAAGAGGAAATCGCCCTTAACTGTGCTGTGCAAACGAGAGGAAATCGCCCTTAACTGCACTGTGCAAATGAGAGGAAATCGCCCTTAACTGCACTGTGCAAACGAGAGGAAATCGCCCTTAACTGCACTGTGCAAACGAGAGGAAATTGCCCTTAACTGCACTGTGCAAATGAGAGGAAATCACCCTTAACTGCACTGTGCAAACAAGAGGAAATCGCCCTTAACTGTGCTGTGCAAACGAGAGGAAATCGCCCTTAACCACACTGTGCAAATGAGAGGAAATCGCCCTTAACTGCGCTGTGCAAATGAGAGGAAATCGCCCTTAACTGCACTGTGCAAACGAGAGGAAATCGCCCTTAACTGTGCTGTGCAAACGAGAGGAAATCGCCCTTAACTGCACTGTGCAAATGAGAGGAAATCACCCTTAACTGCGCTGTGCAAATGAGAGGAAATCGCCCTTAACTGCACTGTGCAAACGAGAGGAAATCGCCCTTAACTGCACTGTGCAAACGAGAGGAAATTGCCCTTAACTGCACTGTGCAAATGAGAGGAAATCACCCTTAACTGCACTGTGCAAACGAGAGGAAATCGGCCTTAACTGCGTTGTGCAAACGAGAGGAAATCACCATTACACTGTGCATACGAGAGGAAATCACCCTTAACTGCACTGTGCAAACGAGAGGAAATCGGACTTAACTGCGCTGTGCAAATGAGAGGAAATTGCCCTTAATTGGCCTTTTATCCCAATCACTGCCTTCCTGAGCTTCCAGTTTGGAGTGACTGTGTTCACAAGCAACATGCCAAGTTATACCTGCTGTTTATGATCAATGTTTCACATTTTACACAGGCTCCGCTACCTATAGAACAGTAATTAAAGCAGGATAACAAATGGAAGAGTGCACGGAACATGGGCCGCACTCTCACTCACTGAGGTATGTGGAAAATATCCTTTGATTTAGTTTATATATTCCAATTAAATGAATATGAAAATAAAAATGTTAGAAAGTGTGATATAGCATAGTTATTTTTTACCTTCATTAAAATAAATCATGCCTAATTATTACAGCACTGTGGGAAATGAGGCCCATGTTTAAAACAAAACAAACCAAAAGTTTTGCACAGGGATCAATGAACAGTTATTAGCACTGATTTCCTGTGACAGTAATTATGGTTTGGGTTCGGGGTAATCCATTAAATGCTGATACAATTGCAATGAATGTTAACTGTTGCCCAGTTAATACAAAGCCTTACGGTAAAACGGAAAGCCCTTGTGAGAAACCAGGTTGATCCAGCCCAGGTGCCTCTCGGCACAAACTCTGAGCTCTCACTGTCACAGAGTCCCATGGGCTGACTGACAGCAGAACAGTAAGGGATTACCAGACCTGACTGCTTTCCGTCCAGACAGCACTTACGTTTGAGAGCGCTAATTAAGTTGTCAGTCACTCTTTTAAATGGGCTTCTTAAGTCTCTTTTGAGAAAGCCATGCTGTAGATTGCTTGGAAATAGCAGAGCAGTAATAGCAGTCAGTTAAATATTTTCTCACAGAGAGGTATTCATGTGGACTGAGGATCTAATGGCAAAGTTTAAGGTTTGCACAACAGGACCCTTTCTTGTTACATCAGCAATAGATGTCTGAATAAGGACATGCGGACGGATTAACCAAGCTTTTGATCCAATGCTCCATTGTTTTCTGGAAACTAGAAATAACTGAGAATCTCAATTTATAGGCTACTGTTCTGACCTATGTTGTTCCTTACTGATATATTAGTGACTTGAATATAGATTTCCAATACTAGTGTATTAAAATTGTAAACCAATGTGTCAACCAACTTGTGTCATTAGTTTGAAAAAACTGACATCTTGTTAGTTTTGAAAAACGTTGTTGCAACACTTTTGCTGAAAAATAAAAACAATGCAAACTAACGCATTAAAACGCAGTCAGCAAGGAAAAGACTGTAGCACTACCGAGAAACTAGGTTATTTTGAAAATGTGATGTACCTCAACTGAGACTGCAGTGCCTTTAGTTATTATTATTATTATTTGTTTATTTAGCAGACGCCTTTATCCAAGGCGACTTACAGAGACTACAGTGTGTGAACTATGCATCAGCTGCAGAGTCACTTACAATTACGTCTCACCCGAAAGACGGAGAACAAGGAGGTGAAGTGACTTGCTCAGGGTCACACAATGAGTCAGTGGTTGAGGTGGGATTTGAACTGGGGACCTTCTGGTTACAAGCCCGTTTCTTTAACCACTCGACCACACAGCCTCCTGTTATTCCAGATCTAATAAGTGGAACTTTAAAGATTTTAGGATATTCCTTTACAAAGTGCCAGGAAATCTGCTGCAATTACGGATAAACGTATAAAAGATGAGCTTGTCATGCATTGTTCTGTTCTCAGGCTGGTCCTGTAAGAGGCTGCATGTAATAAACTCCTTTAACTCGTTGTATTTTCCTGATGGTTTGCATTGAGCAAATCTAACCTTGTTTATTCTGCAGCCCCCAGATTAAAACTCCAATATGATTTCTTATGGATTTCTTGCAATACATCCCACTTTGCAATACATCCCACGTCTACTCGTAATGAAATCATTACCCCCTGTGAATTACTGTGAGAGCAAGGGCGAGTTCACATAGGGATAAGTGAGGAATGTATCGTGCATTTATGATTAATTCATATAAATCCAATAAGAACTCTTATTTGAATTCCTCCCTAATTATGATCGAATTCCTGACTCTTGCTGTCAAGTGTTATCGATTTTGCCTTTACCAAACAAAAGATGTGTTATTTATTTTTTTCTGGTTGCCGGTAAACCATTTAAAAACATGACTACACAGTATATGCTATAGTTAAGTGGTTTTGAACATGCTTTATAAACATGGACAGCAAAGACTAGAATCTGTGTGAAAGGAAGTCATGTTGGCCCATGAAAGGTCACTGTTCTGCTCAAGCATCTCTCACTCACTTAACAATCATTAGAAAGTTCCAATCATATTATCATAAAAACTTCATAAACCTCTTTGAACCCTTCTGTTATCAGAACAACCCCTTGATAAACAGTGTTGTGTGCTGTGCTCTGCTGTCATAGAGAATACGCTATTCAACCCCCGATCTCTGGGATATTATGTATTTAAAGGTAAAGAGGTTTTAAGGTAAAGGAGCTGCATAATATTTTTTTTGGTAGGATTCAGTTGCACAGAAATCAGTTGCAGAGATCCAAAAACCCACCTGTTACCAATTAGTCTGGATACTCAAGGTTTTCCAGTATTTTATATGAATCATTTGTATAGTTACAGGTTAAACAAGGTAACAGGATATGAGGGTCTGACCCGTTTGCACAGCGGTTCAGATGGATGTTTGCTTGTTTTGTTTTGTTCAGGGGCCGGGTTTGTGCACACTTTTACATTCTCCCTGTTCAAGTGTATATATCTACATTGCTTTGACCTTCATTGAACTCTGTATTTGTTGACACAGCAATAGGCTTGCTTTTTATTTGTGCACGCAGGGATATCACACTTCACAGTCTTAGGTCTACAAAAGAGACTTTTTTTGTATTGGTAAAGAAAGCACAGCAATGTTAATGCTGGGTCGTGAGATTTGCATCTCTCTCTGTCTCTCTGTCTCACATTCAGGGTAGCAAGGGGCTGATTCTTGCACAATATTGAGTGTGATGCTCAGATATGATTAGGGAAGGCAGGTTAGAACAATGGGGTCAGATGGCACAATGGTCCGAACTGTGATGAACTCTTCTTAGTAGTTTTGCAAAAATTAATAAAATACAACTTTAACCTTTCTACCTAGGTTCAAGTCAATTGTTTTCTGGGTCTAAGTGACTTATGAGTACAAATGGACAGAGAACTGCTGAACTGCTAGGGGGAGGTTGCTGAGCATATATGCATATGAATGGTTCTTTTTCCAACATTCCTGTCTGTACAATGTTCTGTCATGCATTTGCTTTGTAAAGTTTGTTATACACTATAATGCTGTGTATTGTAGCCTGGGGGAAGAGAGAGAGCTACAGTCTGCGTATATGCTTATCAAAGAGAGGATTTAATTGACAGGCTGTTGACAGAAAGCTCATTATTGGCTAAGTAAGGGGTCCTGTTTGTCAGACTGCCATCATTTCCTGAAAGATTATTTTCTTCCCTGTTAAGTACCCTCTTAAGGGGTCTGCCTGTGCAGGTGATTTATTCATTTATTTATTCATCGAGTTTATACAAAATAAATCTTTTGAGAGGCAGTCTCTCATTCCACACCCCTCAAAGTCCTGATACGTCACGTTGGACAAAAAAAGGACACTTACACCCCGGACGAGAATATATTTAACCTTTAAGAGTGAGAACAGCAGAACAACAGAACAAGAGAAAACAGAACGTGTGGAATATGAAGAAGAACCAGCTGGCAGTTAAATGGAAGAGCAGAGATCAAGGTGGAGGGATTCCCATTGCATTTTCACATCGGCAGGGCAGCAAGCTGAGAGAGTCCAACTGTCTTTGTAATCTTAGTTCTCTACTGTTGAAATCGAAAACTGCACTGTACACAGTTATATCAGAAAAGGGTTAGGGTAAGGGTTAGGGTTAGGATTAGGGATAGGGATAGGGATAGGGTTAGGGTTAGGGGTTTAGGGTTAGGATTAGGGATAAGAACATAAGAACATAAGAAAGTTTACAAACGAGAGGAGGCCATTCAGCCCATCTTGCTCGTTTGGTTGTTAGTAGCTTATTGATCCCAGAATCTCAGCAGCTTCTTGAGGGATAGGGATAGGGTTAGGGATAGGGATAAGGATAGGGTTAGGGTTAGGGTGTTAGGGTTAGGATTAGGAAAAGGGATAGGGATAGAGTTGGGGTGGTTAGAACTGTATAATGAAGTCTGGAGAGCCTGTGTGAATGCAGCACAGGTGTTGCAGAGCCAGCTTCCAGGTGCAACATTCTTTCTTTTGTTTTTCATGT
Organism: Acipenser ruthenus; assembly: GCF_902713425.1. Lineage (NCBI taxonomy): Eukaryota > Metazoa > Chordata > Actinopteri > Acipenseriformes > Acipenseridae > Acipenser > Acipenser ruthenus. Next base: position 32,806,765 of record NC_081205.1, on the reverse strand, counting down.
TCATTTTTGTAATCTGAGGCCGTGCCTGTAAGGTCTTATAATTTGTCCACGGCATCCTCACTGCAGCCTTCACACTGATTCCACTCCTGATTATCAGATATGAATTACCTGCAAGTACCAGTTAAAAACTGCAGTAAATAAACACATCCAGATCAGCCAAGTCTGAAGTTATTTGGTGTTGCAGTGTTGTAACACTACAGACTGATAGTGCTGGAATCAGGCTGCTAATGGTACTCCTGACACATTAATGAAAAGAAAACACAGCGACTGGCTACCCAGAGAGTCTGTGCTTGAAATTACAATGGAAATATTAGTGCAATACCGCTAATTGCTGCTCAGGTTCTGAGAGAGAACTCTAATCAATTACTTCCAAACAGCCGGCTTATGTACAGAACGTCATTAGTGTAATTCATTTCCTAGCCAATCTGCAATTAAATTGGAGTCCTGCTCTCCTCCATCCCCGCGCAAGTGTGCAGGACCGGAGCAGACGTCTTTAATTTATCATTGGAAGAGACTCAAGTCACCAGTTTGTACTCTGCACATAAAACAAGTGTTTCTATCTTCAATGGGGAGTTCAAATTATAAATAAACCACAAGAATGCCCTGAGGTTTGGGAATGTATCCCTGCAGTGCGGAGTGAATGAGTTCAATTTGAGCTGAGAAAGAAGGAGAGATAAAAGAAAGAGTGTGTAAAATTAAAATTAAAAAGCCTGTTTACTGTAAGAATCGTCTCAAGGAACAGATAAGAGTTCTGAACTGTTAATTCGTTTCAACAAAGACAATAAATCTCCTATTCGCTACAGTGGGAGGGGGTCACAGGGATTATTAATCTCCTATTCGCTACAGGGGTGGGGGGGGGGGGGGGTAACGTAGTCACAAAAAATAATTTAATGATTGTGGATTATTTGGGAAGTGGCCAAAAATCATGAGTGTAGAAATTCATGCATAGAATGGGGGGGGGGGGGGGCGTAGAGAGAATGAGGTGGAGGGAAAGAAGGATGGAAAAGAGGAAGAAGAAAGTGATGGAGGAATGAAGGTCAGAGAGAGAGAGGGAATAGTGGTCGCAACCTGTATGGATCAGTTATAACCTCAAATATTTCAAAGCAATTGTGAGAATGTTTGAAGTCATGCGTCATAAAACATCAACCAAATGTAATCTTGAATAACATCAAAATGTAACTGGAAAAGGGAAAACACTAGAAATTAAAGAAAACAGAAATAAACTACTCACACATTTGATCGAGGTGTGTGTAGTTTTTTTTTCTTTCAGAAAATATTACGCTAATGATGATTCGGAGTAAATAATTAACTTTGAATCTAGCCCTAGCTTGGGGTTATCATTTAACATGCGATTGCAGGGCAAAAAAAACCAAAAAAAACTTTAAAATGTTTAACCCCAAAGTAAACTTGATGAAGACATTGCTCCCTATGTGCTGGGCACAGCAAGTCCTTTTCATTCAGTAACTCAGCAAAACCCTGTCCTTCTCGTGAGCTGAGGGGCAAACCTCACTGGAGGAATTCATGTGTTTATCACATGAAGCGATGAAGCACATGAAGCGATAGCAATCTATGCACGCACACGACTGTGAAATATATATATATATATATATATGTATGTATATATATATAGCCAGCGATTCAATTTTGCTATGTGCAGAAACTAATTTAAAACAGCTTTTATTTAAATAGAGCAGATGTCAGATAAAGGACACAGTTCAGTTTTATAATGAGCTGGAGGGCACTCACTTTATTATTAACACACACAGACCCAGCTGAAGTAATTAGAAGTTGCTAACTTTGTTACAAGAATGTACCGATGTATTTACAGTGAATTTGTGCGTTTGTGTGTGTGTCTGTAAATATTACATTTTATTTTAATACATATCTTGCTATATACACAAACACTTTCCACTTTGATGAATGGAGCAATTCTGTATAGATATATGTATGTAAGCATCATTTATATTGTTTTATGCAAGTTCCCAATTGTAAAAAACATTTATTTGGTCCATTTGGTTTTTTAAACCTCATGCTGATACAAGGATTTTGTATTGTATTTTATTTCCACTAAACCATCTCCTGCAAATGCAGTTATTCCCGGAGACAAGAATGAAACCACTGGATCAAACCTCTCGCAGCTAAAGCACAAGGCTTGTAATTGTCTGTACCCTGGAGTGAGTGTGTAGTGGTGTAACAGCACCACCTTTAGTCAGGCTGCGTGTGTTTGGCTCACAGGCTACCACAGAGAGGAATGAGCAAGGTGTCAGGAGAGTGTGGGAGACAGACAGGGTGAGGAAAGTAGCTAGATAGACAGAAAAGAGAGGGCGAAATGACTCGTCAACTAGACATCTGTGCAGAGAGAAAAAAAAACAGTGTGGGGTGCAGTGGTGGGAGTGGAGTGAAACCCTGTGGGAGTCAACATCATTCCATGGTCTCCATCACCCTCTTGGTATTTGTAAGCGACTAACATGACTGGGAGTCAAACCGGCCACAACCCAGTTTAAAAGAGCCAGGCTTCCCTAGGTGGATTTAAGAAGCATTGTGAGGTGTGACTGGAATTGTACAAGGTGTCATCTGTGCACTGGAAGGTGTTCTAAGAATCTACATGAGAATGTTCCAGGCATTCTTAAACCTAAAAATGATTCTCAGGCTTCTTAAACAGGAGTGCTCTGTTCTGGCTCTTTCAGTCCATTCCAGTACAAGGTTAGACTAATTAAACCGGTAAGACGTGTAGATTGCTCAGTTCAGTTATTATGGACATGGCTGGGCAAGAGAGCCAGGAGTGAGTAGCACTAATCCATCTCTAAAACTAGCAGCTAGTTGTGTTGAGGGGAGCTAGGTGAGTTAGATTGAAGATACCCTTCCATGCATCTAGAAAATGCCTCTAACTTACTGTACACCTACCAGGAACCCCACCTCTCCCCCTAGGGGTGCCTGCAGCAAAACAGTGCTCTGCATCCTAGTGGATGTTTTATTATTCATAAGGGCTTATTGACATCGTCAAGAATCTTGACAAAAGAGCATCAGGAGAGATGGCTGTTCCTCAGCCCGACACCATGGCAGCAGCAGTGTGTGCAATGCACACACTCCCTCTGAGCAACAACAGACACATGCACACACACACACACACACACACACATTCCTTTAACCTGAAACACAACCATTACGCCTGCACTAAAGATCAGAGAATTTACTAAAACCAGTATTAATACCAAACAACAGGGGGAACCCACAACTTCAACCCAACGAAACCCAAATGTGGCTGGACGAATGTTTGGTAAAACACTGTTCTTCAGAGTTCAAATAATGAAAGCACTGCTTCTCGAGTAAATAGTATGACTAAAAAGGTATTATATTTGCTTGATGCATTCCACCTACATAGCACGAGGTTAAGTGTGCATCAGACGAGCAACCCTTAACCATAACTATAAGCATATCGCAGATTAACACAGCAGCCTCGAGCTTTCTGCCTCTGATGAAACATGACAGTGAGATGAAGAGATTGCTGTGCTGCACTCAGCTACGTATTGCATCTCCCATTCATTGTGTTCCCAACCTCACTGTCATGCAGACGTGCACATTTCTGTAAGACAAAGACAGATCCAGTTGCTTATCGTGCCTTTGTGTTGTGTTTGCCAGTAACAGGTCCACACAAGCTCCTTGCAAACTCTTTCAGATGATGATTAAATGACAACATTCTTTCGGTACAATATCATCTAATTGCCGTGCTGAACGAACTTCCCTTAATCACTGTGAGAAAAAGAAAACACTGAATAAATACATGTATTGGAACTCTGGGATGCTTGAATGTTTAGAAAATTGTTCACCAGACAAAATATATACAATAGACTAAAAACAACTGTAATATTACTGATGAAGAGCAAGACATTGTTGTTTATAACTGCTAGGTTAAAAGTAAAGGATCTTAATTAGATAATTCTACAAAGGTGACCCAGTGTGATTTCAGTATTAGTGTTAGAGTTAGGCCAGGGTTCGGGTATGTTTAGGGTTGGTTTTGTGGTAACACTTTAAATGAAGTGTCTAATTACGCCATACTAAATGCATGTGTACTTACATATAATTACAATGTTATTATTTATGGTTACAATATACTTAACATGTAAATATCTGTTCACGATATATTTGAAGAACACAGTTATGTCAGAATGGTTAGGGTTATATCATGCAAAAAGTGACACATTAAGTACATTGTAACTATGCATAATAACATTGTAATTTGTGTAAGCACACATGTATTTACGCAGTAAGTACTGTGTAAATACACAGTGATTAGAGACACTTCATGGAAAGCGCTGTCTTTAGAAGACGATTGCAAGATTACAGACTGTTCTTCCTAAAGCTTAAATATTATACAATGATCTTTATACTTTAATACCAAAAGAACATATTGCTGCTCCACAGTCTCCTGACGTCTCCTCTCATTACTGTGTTAGTAAGCTTGAGCAATGTGGCTTTATGGGAGATTATAGCCATCAGATTTGTGGGGGACTGAGCTCCATGTAAAGGTCTTTGGAGGACATCAGTCCAAGGACCAACCAGGAGCAATTCTGCTTGGTTAGATCTTACCACATGCGGGAAGTGATTCCTCAGACCAGTCCCTGCTGGTTAGACTTCTGAGATATGATTGAATCTCAGCCCAATAAGATGAGATGACCAGGCTTAATCCTGCTTGCTTAGCTTTCTTAGATCTGACCATCTCCCAATCCAAGCAGAAGTACTGACCAGGCCTCACCTGCTTGCGTTGCTGCAGATTGCAAAACAAAACGTGCCTCCCAGGCTGAACCCTGTTGCAGCCCAGCTTTCTGAGGTTGTACGGCTTTGGATCTGTTATAAGTCAGATATATTATCCACCAGCCCCACAGCGGGTAAAGCAGCTCCTGACACTGCAGTTCCACCTCAGAGGTTTAAATCCTGTTTTCGGGAGTCTGGTCCGGCTAAATTAGACATCATTGATTTCCTGCAGCCCAGTATGGCTGAATCAATGGCGCTGGCTCCGCTTGCTCTCTATCAATCCCGCGCCTGCAACCGAGACGATAGAACGCCCGCCTGTTGCCTCTTAATAATTAACACGTCCCTTAGTGACTCCTATCCATATTTGATGAACATCCCAAAACAATTAAAAGGACTCTAAGCGTTTAGCCCACATTTATTGAGCAGCGATCTCATGTCAAATAAATATTTCAATGTGAGTCATTGAAGAGAAAAGGAGCTGTTCATTGAATGTGGGGTGCATACATGTATATATCGCTTTGAGAGGCCAGGAAGCTCATGCACTAACAACATGTTTTATTGTCACTGAGATATTATGTATTCTTTTTTAGAAAGGCACTGTTTGGTATATTGCCAGCTTACCTGACTAAACCTTGTGATTTGACAGATTCAGATGGTTTCCTTGACATTTTTGTAATACCCCTGAATACTGTACCAGGTCACTGATCATATGCTTTTCTTGGCCTAGAATAACTACAACCATTCTGACATGACTCTAGTGCCAGCAGATCCTGATTAAGATCTAGCGCTGTTTCTATATATTTATTTTTGTCAGCATGCTTTTCATTTTTATTTCTTTGCACCCTGTCACTTCCTTGCAATTCCCTCCTGCACACTAAGCTAAACACACCAGCCATAATGTTCTGCTAAACTGACAACATACATAGACAGAAAGACATTTGTTATTTTCAATAAAAAATATCAAGTTTTGCTAATATTGCCATTAGAAATTATCATTAGCTGCCATTTATTTTATTTTAACTGGTGTTTTGGTGATTTTGTTTTCAGATAAATAATGACCAGTCAGAATTGTTCAGTCATGCTTTTGAATCCAATTTCCTACAAGGTGGAGCTTATTGCCTTGGGGCGAAGCCATGATGTACAGGGTTAAACCAACAATTTAATAATGAGTCTTGCAGTAGGTGGAGAGGTGAGAGAGAGAGAGAGAGAGAGAGAGAGAGAGAGAGAGAGAGAGAGAGAGAGAGAGAGAGAGAGAGAGAGAGAGTGACTGGCAATAAAATAGCTCCAGTAAAGACATTTGAATGATGGCCCAACCCAAAAACAAATGACCCAATACGGATTGAAATCCCCAGAGAATGGAGCACCTTGCCGCTGTGTGATTAACTTCTCAAACTGTCTCCAGTTTTGGTGCTAAAAATAGGGAATATGTAGCTGTAGAATGTTCCAGGAGAGATTCATGCTGTCTGACAATTGTTTGTTAAGCAGCTCTTTAACTAGACAGGTCTCAGAATGATAGGTAAAGAACAAGGGTGCTTGTGTGTGCATGTCGGGGGGGTTGAACAATTTTCCAGATGGAGAATAACGAGGTAAGGACAATATTCCTGTATTTCACCCTGGGAATCTATTGCTAGACCGGGATTTGATCCTCAGAGCTTGTTTCCTCCTGCTCTCTCACATCTTTGGCCCTAATCACAGAACAGTCAGGAAGAACTGCTTTGCTTCATATCCCAGATGAAGATTTTTATTGTTTGAAATACTGCCATTTGTTTCTCTGTCTGTCTATCAGTCAGTGTAAAGACCATCACTCACAATGCTAAACAGCATCTCAGAGCCCTGCCGGAGAGTCAGAAAGCCAAGGATATTAATGGCCCGTGACGATGCAGAAGAGTTATGTGCCTGATTGTGTGTTTTACTACTCGCTGTGTGAACATTATTTATCAAAATCTCCACCATAACTGCTGGACAAGGTCTGTGGCTCAGCACTGCAGGACTGACTGGGAGGCTGTGTGGTCTTGTAGTTAAAGCTGAGGGAGTGGGAGGAATGCAGTGTGGCCAAGTGGTTAGAGCTGCGGGACTAGGAGTAAAGCAGTGAGGCATAGTATTTAGATCTGAAAGACTGGGTAACTGTATGGCCTAGTGGGTAGAGCTGAGTGACTGGGAGGCAGAATGGCCTAGTGACTAGATCTAAAGGACTGGGAGGCAGTTTGGATTTGTATAACTAGTTGAGCATTTTATTTAAGCCAACTTTAGGTAGTTGTTTTTTATTAGTTTGGGAATTGGGTAACACTTTATATTAATGTGCTGCTTATTAATGTTTTATAAATATTTTATAAATATATAATAGATGCTTAATGTCTATGTTATAGAGTTTGAATAAATCATCATATATTTTTTTATAACCATGCATCTATTGCAATCTACTTTGGGATGTTTAACCATGCAATAGCCATAGACGGAATTATGTTTTTATAAAGGGGACTAATACGATTTGAGAATCTATGTATAATAGTTCTTTGCAAAAATGAGGTAGCTATTTTGGATTATAATTTTTCTAAAACAGGAAATAAACACATCCTTTCTTCCAATCTCTATTGCATTTACCTATTTTCTTTGGTGATGATGCGGTTCCTGCAATGTGGGGAAGCTATAAAAAAGGCTAACAAGATGCTCGGATATATTGTGAGAAGTGTTGAATTTAAATCAAGGGAAGTAATGTTAAAACTCTACAATGCATTAGTAAGACCTCACCTAGAATATTGTGTTCAGTTCTGGTCACCTCGTTACAAAAAGGATATTGCTGCTCTAGAAAGAGTGCAAAGAAGAGCAACCAGAATTATCCCAGGTTTAAAAGGCATGTCGTATGCAGACAGGCTAAAAGAATTGAATCTATTCAGTCTTGAACAAAGAAGACTACGCGGCGATCTGATTCAAACATTCAAAATCCTAAAAGGTATAGACAATGTCAACCCAGGGGACTTCTTTGACTTGAAAAAAGAAAAAAGGACCAGGGGTCATAAATGGAGATTAGATAAAGGGGCATTCAGAACAGAAAATAGGAGGCATTTTTTTACACAGAGAATTGTTGGGTCTGGAACCAACTCCCCAGTAATGTTGTTGAAGCTGACACCCTGGGATCCTTCAAGAAGCTGCTTGATGAGATTCTGGGATCAATAAGCTACTAACAACCAAACGAGCAAGATGGGCTGAATGGCCTCCTCTCATTTGTAAACTTTCTTATGTTCTTATGTTCTTATGTTCTTAAGTCCAAGGTGAGTGCTAATCCAGTGAAACCAGCCTTTATATTATAAAACTTGGAGCAACTTCTGAGCTGCTTGTTACAAGTATTAACAGATTTGTGATTCCTTAAATACTGCTTTTGAAGAGGCCAGCGACATCATGGAACACTTATTATGAAACTTTGTTTTATTCTTTAAAAAAAATAAAGATAAACTTTGTTTAATAAAATTGAGAAAAGTGCATCTTGGAGTTAGTGTTTAGTTTTATAAAACATCCTTTCACATGCTATTCAAGGTTGTGGTGATTATTAACACGGAACAGTATTACAATAACATTTTAATGACACATTACTAGTGTCAGGTTTTCTGTTGAATTATAAAGTCATTATTTCTTATAAATACCTACTGAGGTTACATGTTCTTCTATCACTGCGTTGCTATTCCATGTTACTAATATTAATAATCATCTAATAGTGTCTATGACATCCTTTGTAACACGTTTATAGGTGCATTATTGGTCGTTTATAACAGATATTTGAGCTGATGTTTTACTGAGGTAATGATAATGCATGGAACGTAAATATGTTCAGTCTTGAAGGGCAGAATGCTTGGTGGAATAATCATGTCAGTTTTCAGTGAATTCATTTTCATAGTCGTTTACCAGACATGAGGCATCCTATTGTAATAACCCAGCCGCCCTTCCTTAGTGCCTACAAGTATCCTGGCGAAGCAGTGGTGTCTAGCAGGATCAAATTTCTTATACACACTTAATCTTCAAAACTCCCCCAGTGCTTCATTATACAACAGATCCATTTCAATTCAGCTTATGGAAATGATTGCAGTATATTATCTTCTTCATTAGAGGGCTTTTATGTGAGTATGAACATATGCATGTATGTACAGAATGCATGCATGCATGTCTGTCTGTCTGTCTGTCTGTCTGTCTGTCTGTCTGTATGTATGTATGTATGTATGTATGTATGTATGTATGTATGTATGTATGTATGTATGTATGTTTGTATGTATGTATGTATGTATGTATTCATTAATTCATGTATTTATGTATTTTTGTACATATTGTGTTTATTTAATTGCAGTGATCAGAATGCAATACAACAGTAATATGCCCATGGAAATCACTGTGATTGACACAAGAGGCGAGTATCAGGGCTTATCAAAATTAATCAGCAGAAAACAGTCCATTAAGAAGAGATTCTCAGAGCACACACCCACACAGAGCTACTCTCTGTCTAGAGAAGCAAGCCCTGAGCCATACAGTAATGATTGCCTGGGGGGCAGCACTGAAGGGAAGATGGCTGCACAAACTCTAAATTTAATATTTACAGGATGTGGGTCACAATTCACTCATGGAGAAATACCATACAAATCTTTCAACAGAATACACTGAATGGCATTGCTTCCAATCACAACTTACTGTACCTATTATTGTTTTGGGTTTTTTTGGGGTTAATGGTCTAATAAAACGGAAAGTTAAATTCATAGTCAGTCACTAACTGTATATTCAGAGTCAGTTAAAAGATGGTTGAGTTTCTGAAACCACACAGCGTCAACACCATTTGTTTTTAATGATTGTCACTATGGCTATGTGGAAAACAGTTCAGTTTGCTATATTTAATGTACTGTAAACCTGCCTTTTGACACAAGACTCTTGTCATGATCAGAACTTCATGAGAGAGCGAAAGCACAATTTGAAATGTTATTTAGTTAGAAGTGTACTCACTGCCACATTGGAAAATAGCCAGGCTTTGTTAGTTAGATTGTAATAAAATAAATTAGTCTTTAATGTTTTGATTAAAGAAGGGTTTATAATTTGTGATGTCATTAATCTGTGACTCTGCCGCTGCAGCCCTACTCAGAATCCAGCTAGACAGTGAGAGATTCCTATTCAAATGGAATTATATTGCTTTTTTATCTCTGAAGAATCTTGCAATTTTCAGCATAAAACTAACAGCAAGCAAAGAGTGGGAAAGTGATTTGTAAATAAGGATTACGTTATTTGGTCCTGTTGGGAAACAGGCAAACTGCTGAAAACAGCAAAAGTAAATAGTAGGCACAGTACATTTTCACACATGATTATCGGAAAATGAAAAACTTATAGTAAAAAAACAAACCAACTCATATTTAATTCCCATTACAATTTTAAAACTGTATCACTTTATCAATCAAAATGTGATTATTTTTTATTGATATCCTTAGGCTGTAAAAATTGCACGCTCCTTAATATGATTAAATGTGCAATCATTGTGTCGTGTATTATTATTATAATTTTTTTTTTTTTTAGTTTGTGGACTGTGAGTTTGCCCTGTGCCACAGGCCTTTTAAAGGGAAGCACATTTCAATTACAATAATAAAAAGTGGATGTTGCTGAATGGTTTTGCACAGGAGTGGGCAGGATGAACTGCTTCCTAGCGTTGTGCTTACAGATCACCATTCTAATAATAGAGTGTGAAGGGGTGCAGGTGAGAGCACAGGTGAGAGAGGCTCATATCCAATGAGAACTGGGTGTCAGAAGAACTATAGAGACCGGAAATCAGCGGTTCACTCAGTCCTGTTACATAAGGTTTTGAGTTGGTCATGTTAGTTAAATCTTTTTCTTGGGAGTGATATAAATCATGCCACTGTTATACAAGTGAGTCCCATTGTTTTTTGGAATTTTGGTCCACAAACATCTGCAGTTACAGTGCATGCAAGTCTATGTTAAATATATATATATATATGACATTTGAGGGAGGCTTCCATTATAATGATTTAATAGCAGTTTTTATATCCAATTGAAGACCCAAGAATAGAAACTCCAAACGTGTGATGACCCTCAAACTCAATCTCTAGACAGTATTCAGTGCTGTGGATCTCTGGTTTAAGTTTTCAGCTGGTCCAAAAATAAAATTCAATTGTAAAAGGTTGCTTGACTGCTGTCTGAAGTGAAATGTATTGTCAAAATGAATCTTGTGGCTGTAAACCTGTACTTTTTTCTTCATAGACATATATGGCCCACAGGAGAAATGTACTGTAGCATACTGCTACAGATCATCCAATCCTCCAGGTTTCAAAAACACATGAACACTATAGATGCTTGGCAATGCTGAGCGACTGTCATCTAGAGTGTAAATGAGCTGAGAAATGAGTGTCCCTGCCATTAACACAATGTGTTTCTCACTAGTGACAAAACGCTGAGATTCTGATATCTGTCCGGAAGGCATTGGAGAGAGAGAGAGAGAGAGAGAGAGAGAGAGAGAGAGAGAGAGAGAGAGTTCACCTGGAAATTGGGCAGCCAGGCTATGAGACGCAAATGTTTCTTTTTCTAAGGAAAAAATGAAAAAGAGAAAATGAACTGCAAGGAATTTAATTTGTTGCTGAATCTGTGAATGGTGAAAATGCAGACTGGCTTTCTCGGATGAGGAGAAAGCTACTCAGATGATTATTCCAGTGATATTCAGTTTGAACTCATGTCACATTTGCATCTATTATTCTAAATTGCTTCCTCGCAGTTAAAACACTGCTGTCCCTGGATGCTTGACACAAAGGCACTATATGTGCCTGCTGCACTGTATTGTACTGTTGCCTGGACTGTGGTAAATCAGGAAAAAGCCTTATAATAAAGTGGTTAACCATGGGCTTAACCTGCCAGAATAGCCACAGAACATCAAGGTCTTACTTTGGGTTCCTCTCTGCTTCATTGAGGCCTACCTGGGGATTAGTCAGAATTATCACCAATTATTTTTCATATAGGTTGCAGGGAATCTCCTGCTTTTTATCTTTATTTCTTTTTCTTCCTTTCTGCATTTCTTTTCATGGCAGTTTGGCACCTCTGAAAGCCTCTGTTTGGTCCTGTTTTTGTCTCCACTAAGACACTGTCAGTCCTGCCAAGCCGTACGGTGGTTTTGTGATGTGGAGTAATGTCCACTGGTTGGCCAATCTGAGATAACCTAATCTCTTCCATGTGTGACCTGAGCTGTATTCGAATCAAAGGCTCTGAATGAGAAAAGCTAACAAAAAGCAATTTGATTCTGACAGCTGCGCCACCAAGCCCCTTCTCTGTTATTCATTTTTATCTCTCTATTTCTTTAATCTGGGAATCTAGGAAATAGCATATTGTTTCCAGAGGATTGCATTTCAGACTTTCATCTGTTCTGCAATTTACTCTCTTGACTGAAAAGTAAGTTTAGATTGCAAATAATTAATATGTTCATGCCGGGTGGAGATTTTTGAACAAAGGAAATTTTGAGTTTTATTGGGTGTAACCCTCTCTCGTCATGGATTAGACAAGTTTGGTTAAAGTGCAACAAGTGGAGCCAGCAATGACCCGCTCAACCCAACAATTAAGCAACTAAACACTATGAACAGCTAACTTGATCTCAGTAAATATTACAAGAAATGGAAACTCATCACGCTTTCAAAATCTCCTTTGGGACTCGCACTTAGTCTGCTGAGCTGGACCACCTCTCATTCTCCCTTCCCTTTCTTCCTTTTGTTTTCTCGTTACCTTGCGCTGAAACCCTTTGGTGCGGGGGTGGTTTTTCATGTGGGCATCCCTTTACTCTCTCTGCTAACAAGGCTCTCTGTGAACCGATCTGCTCAACACAGTACACTCTGTCAATGTTTGTTCATGGGATAGTGGAGGCTTGACAGATGTGCGTTTAGAAAGAGAAGGTCTTCTAACAGTGGCACACACAGATCTCCACCCCAGCAATTAGCAGCAAGGGACTAGCCTGGGGGTGGGGTTGTAGCAGGGGCATTGTCTAGACATGTTTACAGGGATTTTTCAGTTTTCAAAAATGTCTAAAGCCTTGCAAACAAAACAGAAAAAATCCCATCCAATACCTACTGTGTCTGTTTACTGAGTAGGTTTCTGCTGAATGTTGACACTGAATGGTGAGCTGAATCTTATCCAGTAGTGAGAGCCAGAAGAACATCGGGAAGACTCACCCTGCTGCTCCTCTACACGGAGGTGAGGTCAGCCATTCATTTTTGTTCAGTTCTGATGTATTTGTGTTGATATCATTCCCAAGGCAAGACAGAATCAGTGTCACTGATCGTAAAGTGGATGTGGTTCAACTGTAGAAGACCCCTGCACTAGAAACTTGAGCAGCACTGATAAAAGTCTCTTACCAGATGAGATGAGCTTTTTGTTACTGCCTTATATGCCTTCAAGCTCCTTACTGGTGTACCAAAGACCATTGAGAAGGTCCTGAGTTAGTTGTTTAGCATGTGTTACACACAGTGCCCCCTATGGCATGGTCTTGACCGGAGTGTATTAAGATTCCTTAGGGGAAAATTGAATAAAGACCAGAATTAATTATATTGTAATAAATATGCTACAATAACCAAGGAAGCTGCCATCTCAATGGGATATCTCCTGGTTAAAGAATGCAAAAGTCAAAAACTACAAATCGAAGGTGAAGTGAGATACTCTACGCACCAGCGGCCAGTGCCTGTATCCCACCAAACTCACCAGACCCACCAAACCAATGTTGCTGTCTTTTCACATCCAACAAAAACAAAATAAATAGCACACAGAAAGCAGAAGAGGTGTCAGTCACAGCGGCTTGATCTAGTTAAATATTTGCAGACAGAAAGCTGAAACAGACTTTATCTTGCCCTTCACCTCTCTTCTAGCCTGCCTGTGTGATCCTATTGAATAGAGAAGCCCTGCTCAAATCACCTCTCACGGAAGATGAAATTGTCACCTCCTAATTAACGAGGGGACGGTACAATTCTTAAGTTTCATCAAAGATGCTAATCTTCCCCTTTATTGGCACATTGTTTAATAAACCAGCTCAGAAGTCTGCAAAAACACAACCTGACAAGAAGCTACAAGCCTGCAGAACAGGAGCTACTGTTAAACATGATATTCCTCCAAGAACCTGGAATCAGAAAAATAAAACCTTTTGCTTATCGGATTGCATGCAGATAAAGGCAACGGGTCTCATGCTGTCTTTCAGAAAACATTTACCATGGTTATACATTTACAATGCTTTATTATGGTTAACTTACCTTGTCTGCCTGTGCTTCACCATGATCCCCTGTGCTTTACCATACTGACAATGCATGCCTTCATTATGTTTCACCTATGCTTTACTACACTTACCACTGCTTTTACCACAGTATACCACAGTGAACTCTCTTAAACCTTATCCTGGTCCAGCCTGCCTTTACTAACTTGTGCCATTCCTGTGACGTGAGGAGACACCCGACAGAACCACACAGCACCTGTAGAAAAAGAACACGGCTGTTTTTGTGAATAAGGTTTTATTTAACAAGGTGTAGAGAATTGCTGAATCGAGAACACTGCTCAGAGCAGAGGAACAAAACATCATGGAGCTCAGATCGCTGCAAGCAATAGACTTCAAAAACACATTCATCACTGTAACAAGCACTCAGTAATGACAATAACAGTTTCTAATACAGTGCAGAGAAAGTATTTCCCCTGTTGCAACAGTATGTGCTCATAAAATAACAGGAATCAAACCAAGGCTTTGTGCTTATTACTTTTAATATTATCTCAACGACACCCTCGCCCCCTCCTCTCTCGAGTATCGTGTTCCTGAATCTCTCTCTCTCTCTCTCTCTCTCTCTCTCTCTCTCTCTCTCTCTCTCTCTCTCTCTCTCTCGTTCTCTCTGTACAGAGGGGTCTGCACAGTATAAATTTGTCAGTGGCTGCACCTGAAGTCCAGATGCAGGTAACAGGCTTTGATATACTTGACACTGCTGGTGCACCTTGATGTGCATTTCTGGGTTTCCGCACAGGCACCTCTCTGAAGATGGTATCAATCTTTCTAGAAGTCCCAGACAGGGCTGGTTAAAAAGTAAGTATCGTGGTTCCAAAAAATATAGTGTTACACGTCCCCATGGGCTGCTACAACTGTTTGAAAGCAAAAATACATAAGTACTCTGGCTTTTCTGCTCCGTACCACATCATGGATCATTATTGCTGTGTTACCTGTTTGACAATGTGGGCAATAATCCTGACACTATCAGTGCACTAGAGCAGACATTTTCAAACAGTTGTAGCAACACATGGGGAAGTGTAACATCATATTTCGAAACCCCACTTCTTCCTCTTTAAGGACAGGTAACAATGGGTAGTGTATTGCACTTCCTAATTGTTTCTCCAGTTAAGACCCTGTTGAGATTAGCCTCTCCTGTAAACGTAAATGTAAACTTGCATAAGCAGCCCCGTGATTGTACCTAGTGCAGAAACATAAACATTCCTGTGCAGTTGTGCAGTGCCGTTCCTGAGCCTTTCCACACTTATTATTTGAAGAACTGGAGTCATTATAGAAACTACTGTACTTGTGGCAGACCCGAGGCCTTGCACGTGAAAATAGTTTGTTTTTGTGTTTGTTTGGTGTTCTTTGAGTTGTATAAGTAAAGTGTTGTATATGTGAATTAAATATTTGGTTAAAATACCATCCCTGCAAAAACACAAGTGGTTGATTTATTGCCAATTAGGGAATGAGCACCTGTATATAAGAGGAGTTGAAAGCCAGTTCATTTGTTCTCCAGCTAGGATGAGTAGACTGTGTTACGTCAAGGAGCTGCAGTTCCCGTTACCTGGAAAACATATTAAAGTTAGTTTAGTTCAGTCAGGGCCAGCATTAGACTCACTTGGGCCCAGGGCAGAAACTAAGGAGTGGGCCCTCACCCTGCCTCCCTTACCTGCTGACACATGGGATTTTTGCAATGTTTCGGTTTTATCAATAACATAACGGTCACATTACTACTAAGATTACTGCTATTACTGCCATTCATAATAATCATAATAATACAGCATAAAAAGGACTTTTACACAAGAAAAAAAACAACAAATCAGAATGCATTTCTTAAAGAGTATGAAACATGACAAACTCACTCAGATCACTTAGAAGTGGACCATCCTTGCTTTTCAGGAGACAAAGTCTTCAGTTATTTAAGAGAAGTCCAACTTGCAAATTTCATGTTCAATTGAAATCTCAGCCAGACCATTCAGTCGATCTTGTGACATTGTTGAACGTAATAGTTCTTCAGTAACTTTAAACGCGAGAAGTTTCTCTCTCCTGAGGCCAAGGTTATGGGTACAGTCAAAAGGCGACGCAACGCAATGCTTAAGTTTGGGTACAGATCCAACAACATTTCAGCGTAGATGTGGTTTAACATCTCCAGTTGCGATATAGACACCCCAGTTGGCAAGGCATTTACAGCTGAGCATATCTTGAGATTCAAGTCATCAGCATCAGTATTAGCAGTTTTGCTTAACTTAAACCTACCAATAATTTTAACAGAAAGTATTTCTTTTTTCCAAAAACACCAAATCCTGGACTCACCTCAGTGTTCACCTAATTTTACTCCCATGTGGCGAGGGGCCGCGGGTAATTGCCCTGCTTGTTACCCGCTAATGACGGCCCTGAGTTCAGTTTTGCATGCATCTAGCAGTTAACTGGTACTTAAGTTTATATGACTTCCACAGAACAGTAATTGTTATGTGATTTAAATTTAGATTCCTCTTGACATAACTATATATTCAATACAAGAAAAAAACAAAAAACGGTTACAATACATGCAAAATGACACTGTCCAATAAAAAGCATTAGCTATATCAATGTAACTTCCCTTTACACATAACAGACCCATTTCAACAAATGGGATGTGAGGAGTTCAAGGGAAATGATTTCACTGCTTAATTATGTTGCCAAAATCCACTATTGTCACACGTATGGTTGCCTCTCTGTGCCCTCTACCAATGACCCTGACATAATCCCATGTTAAGCAGGTGTTATATATTTTCTAGCCACCAAATGCTATTGTTTTAGTGTTAAAAGCTGTTTTCTATTTTGATAGGCTGGATTTAATAGGTTAACTAGATCATGGCTGCCTCTGCGACTGTTAACTACATGTGATTGTTTGACCAAGAGGTAATCCTATAGTTTAAATGGCTGATAATTCAGTCTGCAGCCCGATCAAGTTCAAACACTGGCACACAAAACAGCTGAATATTTTAATCAAATTAAAGGTTAATAAGAGACCGGCAGGACTTTTCATTTTTATAACCTTCTTCTTTTTCTTATGGGTAATCTATAATGAAATCAGACGTCAGTTGCCATCTGCAGCTGCAAAGATGATCAGATTTATCCCCTCGGATCTCTCCTCTCACTGCAGAGGCTGGACGATGAGGACCAGATGAAGTTAATTAAGTATCGAAGTGAAAAAAGCCTTTAAGTTGGAAATAGCCAGATTTACTGAGAGTCTTAACAAGCACTTAACCCTGATAACGTTATAGCTGTTCCAGACATCTGGTCCTGACAGAGAAGCACAGCGATTCAGCTCTGTCTCGAAGAGGCGCCCTCACCACTCCTTCAGTTAGGTTTATGCAATGTTTTTGCTGTGATTTTCCTTCCAAATTCCCTTCCAAACAGTCACGTGTGTTATTTTTCACAAAAATCCAGGTCATTATAATAGTAGCTGCACCTATCAATAAAAACCCAAGAAAAGCAAGAAATGCATTTTCCGACCATTGTGGAATATTAATATGTGGTATATGGCGTATGTGGTTTACTTTGTTTAGCACATGAAAGTCCATTAACACATCACTATTAATTATACATCATTACTTTGTAATAACACACTAAGTACACTGACCGTTGTTGCAATGCAAACTACAAAAAAATATATTATTTTTAAATAGCATTATGTTCTCATACGTTGTTATGCATTTACAAGGTATTTACCACTGTAACCATGAGTGCAATTACAGTGAAATACATGTAATTAGAGACTCTGTACAGTGTTGGAAGCGTCCCAACCATCATGTCAGTGATAGCGTGGAGATGGCACACGCCTGGCTCATGTCACCAGGTTCCTTGGCCCTCAACAGATGAAAATAAACAAGCGTGTCCCTGTCTTGCAGAAAGATAAGGGGAGTGCCTGCTGAAAGGAAGCTCTTAACATGCTCAAGGAAAACGTCTGGACCATGGCTGACTTTGGCTCAAATTCAAGGACTGCGTGAATGAGACTTGGGTGCGCGAGAGGGAGTGAGCGTGTGCACTATTTTAAGTCTGCATTTGCATTTCTTTTTTTCTTTCTGAGGTACAGTTTGAGTATGCTTTCCATTTCAGAGGGGATAGTGAGAGCAGGACATGCCCATACTGTGCAGAAGGGCAGGGGGCCAGACCTGCTGTAGCAATCTTGACTGCTGAGGCTGGGCCGCAGATGGAGAGAGATTTACCTGCACCACAGCTTGCTACATCTTTAAAGGATTTTCAAAACAATGAGTCTTTTAATCACTGGAATATTACCCTTCTTTTCAGTGAGTTGCTGGATTCTCTCAATGTTCTCCAGGAAGCATGCAACATGAATCAGATCCAATAGGCAAACACTGCTCCATGCATTACTGCAAGTCATGCTGCATTACTCATGGGAGAGAGACACGGGTTCAGATGAGACCTGTTGAATTCTGGGTCATCTTTCTATTTTAGTTACCTTTTCCTCATCTTTCAGCTCTAATCTCTAGACCACACTTGGCAGCACTGCCTCCCAGTCCGTCAGCTCTGAAAACTACATTTTCTAACAGTGGGGATATTGTGTTAGTGTAATGAATAGGCTAACCAAAACAGATAGTAAATCACCTCTTCAAAAAGAAATATAATGTTCTAATAGAGAGAAATGCAATTATCTTTGAACATGATTGAAAAAATGAGGAATAATTTTTTCTAAAATACTGATTGCTTTCTGAAAAACATTGCTTGTAAACAATTTTTGTCTGAACCACGAAACAGCGTAAATTGCTAAATGTGAAGCGGCTGCATTTCTTTCTCTGTGTCATGCCATTTCGATTCTGTCTCGTGGTTTTCTTAGAGCACACAGGCAGATAAAGGAGCCAGGACCCCTGCTGTGATAGAGTGCAAATCACTGAGACTTAGGGTGTGCACACAACAAGGGTCCTGCTTCGACCGTCTGTGGAATTCACTAACTACACCTATACTACTGATTTCCTTCATTCCCCTATGAAGAGGTTTATCAGTGGTAATGGTGAAACTATGCAAGATCAGCTTTACATGGTGTCTCTACTGTGTACATACATAGTAGTTACTTAGTAAATACATGTGTACTTACACATAATTACAATGTTATTGTGCATAGTTACAATGAACTTAATTGTAAATCTTTTTGCAGGTCATATGTAAGTAGACAATTGTATCAGAAAAGGGTTAGGATTAGGGGGTTAGGGTTAGGGTTATATCATGCAACAAGATTTACATATTAACTACATTGTAACTATGTGTAATAACACTGTAATTAGGTGGAAGTACATCTGTATTTACTAAGTAACTGCTATGTAAATACACAGTAATTAGAGACACAATGTAAAGTATTCTTTTCAGTGCTAGCAGATGAAGCAAGTCCAGGCAAAAACTTCACCCCAACCTGCCCCCCAACACACACCCATCCACGGATGCTGGTATATTTGGAGCAAGTCCAACTCATCCCCAAATGCATGCCACGTTGAAAGGCTGGTAGATGGAGCAGGTCTGTTATCTTCCACCTGGGCTTGTGTTTCTGAACTTTGGTTGGGCTCGGCAGCACAGGGTAAAGAGATCGTGGGATAAGGCATTTTTAATATGCTGGGAAAGGAAGCGAGACGATTTTATCCTGAAGTGGAGCTATGCTTTAGAGATTATCTCAGACAGTTAAATAACTGTGATAAACATCGCAACATAGCAACGGACAGGTGAAGTCTGAGCTGAGAGCTCAAGGGAACAATGTCAACAGGGTCTGGGCTTTCATCTGGGTTTTCCTTTTTTTGAAGTGGAGGTTTTCCAGACAGCTGGCAAAGTTCACGTTTCTATAAAGACAGACACGTACCGTAACTCAGCGTCATAGATGATTTTGAATACTAAAGAGCGATGAAGAGCAAACGACTTGAGAAAACTGAAGTCTGAGTGTGTGAATGTGTATAGCTGTACCGGTATGTGTAAGAATTAATGAGCGTCTACAAGCATGTGTTTGTGTGAGTTTAGGCTCTGATTATATGTGTGATGCAATAACTACTAATGTAGTTTTCAGTAGTTTGCAATCACATTTGTAATTATAGTGCAATTAATTCTGCTTAAAACAATTTTACAGTATGCAACAAATAACCCTTGGTTAATGAAACGTGTATGTGTATGTGTGTGTGTGTGCGTGTGCGTGTGTGTGTGTGTGTGTGTGTTTGTGTGTGTGTGTGTGTGCTTGCACAGTCTCAAAGGAGTTAAATACTGCATCTTCATTTAGTGTGTAGGTGTGTGTGCTTGTGCTTGCACAGTCTTAAAGGAGTTAAATACTGCAAATTCATCAGCAAAGCAACTCATGCAGATCCGTGTCTATAACTGCTGAAATAGGACTGTTTTTTTTTTCATTAAAATGTAATTCCCAGGAAAAACTGCTTTCTGCCGGCTGTAAATATACAACCTGACTTCTAACTAATGCCCGGTATTAAAGGCAATTAATGTAAATATCAGTCTGCAGCCCCTACAAGGCACTGGTTAATAATATTATTATTAATGTCAAAGAAGCAGAATTACTTTAAAGGCTTTTCCATAAAGTGTATGTAAAATTAATTTATGCCAGTCTGTAAAACTGTACTTCTTGAATTGTGATCTGATTGAATCCCAGAAGCTGAACAGTTGAGCCATGTCAGTACATGTAAAAAGGCATTATCAGTGCCCTCCAGCTTTGACCTCATGCACTGATGACATCACATTGGAATAAAATACAGAGGAGAAAACGTCAGGGTCACCTCACTAGATGACAGTAATTCCAGATGCTGCTCAGATGGAGACAGGACCAATAGATGGAAGAGATTTGGAATTTTCACAGGTGGAGCATGTTTTTTTTATAGTGCTTTTAAAGGAAATGCAGACAAGTGATGGAATGGCGAGAGAATATAAATGGATTATACAGTCCATCTGTACAGGGCAGGGCTAATCTGAATGTTATTAATGTACAATCATCAGCAGAGTTATTGCACGGCTTTTAAATCGCTTCATTAGGAATTCAGTTCCAGTCGCTCGCCTCCCCGCACAGATTGGTTTCAGTTGTCTTGTTAACCCTGATTAGCTGCTGCATCCCTCGTAGAAATACTCAAGACAAATATCCACATTTGACTTTTACTTTGAGAAAAACATTGAGCTCGTCTTTCAGTTACTCTCTGTTAGGAGCAGGATACTGTAGCTGGTGATCTATGGTGGCATTGTGGTCTAGGAGAGTGCCTTCCTTTGGGTGAGGTGTTAATCCAAGGTCCTGGTTACATTGTGGACATGTAAGATGCTATGGAGTTGAAGACAAAACTGAGCACAGGCTAAAATCCTGTCTGGGGTAAATCACCCCTGTCTCTGGCCAATTCTCAAGGAAGTCTTTCATTCTCCTCTCCCTTGAAATCACCCTTAAAACCTTCAGTTATTAAAAAAAAACAAAAAAAACCCATTGTACTTGTGACAGGGTGGCGTCACGGTTACCGGCAGGAATTCGACCCAGAGACAGAAAGCTGCAGTTTTAAAGCACTGTTGCACACTTTATTAAACAAATAACACAAAAACAAACAAACAGGGCACGAGGCCCAAAATAAAAGGTTTAACAAAAGACTAATCAGCAGGCTGGGCATTCGCCTTCACTACCCTGAACAAAACAGTTCACTACTCACAGCACAAACACACCCCAAACTCCTCCAACAAACTTTTTTCTGGCTCCTTTATACATGTGGCCACTCACCAATTAGCACAAATTACCTAACTGGGGAATGGCCGCACCTGTGATTGCTGGCAGGGACTGATTTTACCCCATCCCTGCCAACCTTACATTCCCACACACACACTATTTACAGCAGCAGGGTTTCTGCCCTGCCACTGTACTATATGAGGAACATTATTGTTTTACAATAGCTTAGTGAATCTGTCTTCATCCATGTTTGTGAGAGCTGCAGACAGGCATTCCTCATTGAAGCCCCTCCATCGTTTGAACTGCAACACCTTGTAACACAGGAACCCTGATTCCTGTGCTCACACAGATACTCCTGTATAAGTACTCCATATTCTGATTATACACAATTACCATTCCAACATTGAAAACAAATTGCCACCCCTTTTCCACACAATGCAAGATTAACCACTGCAGCAACACACAAGTCCATGCACAACAGTACTTTATCTTAAATGCATTACTTGAACGTGTTAGGTATAGTTATATATATATATATATATATATATATATATATATATATATATATATATATATACAATGGCATGTTATAAATAATTATAACATGTGTTTACAGTTGAAAAGAAACACTCCTATTAGTCACTAGCGCTTATCTCGGTTTACTCCATCATGCACAGTGCCAAGACGATGGTATCATGCCATTTCCCAGACAGAATTAGAAATGGTTATTCCTGGTTTGGCACATACAGTGAGGCAAATAGGAGCCCAGATGGTTTGATTCTCAGCTGCAGGGATATGCTGTATGATGTACCCATGCAATAGCATGCAAATGTATTAGAACACCCCATTGCTTCTATTGTTTCGATTTGTTGTGCATATGAAAGCAAACCACTGGAAATGAAAATCTTGCAAAATTGTCAAAATAATGTTTATGACTTTAATAGGCCACACATGCAGTGAGTTTAAAATAGTAAGAGAAAGGGAACACATAGTCACAAATGGCAAAATGCATGTGAGTTTCTAGAAGTTGTTTAAGATGCTCACTTAAGCACAAAGTGATCTACCATTTTCACACAAGTGCCTATTGTTTCTATATAACTGATTACTGACCGAAAATTAAAATGTTCATACCCAGAGGTTTTCATGCAGGTAGGTATATAAAGGATATCAATGACAAATCTTGAGGTGTCCAAATACATTTGCACACTACTGTACCTCCTGTAAAAGGTATGTATTCTACAAGGTCAAAATCAGCACAATTTTGATCCTTTTGAAAAATTCAGAACACCCAGCAAATAATGTCCAGATTGGGATTCCTGAACATGTTGTTTGTCAGTAAAGAAAATAAGCGATAACTTAAAAAAAAATATCCCTTTACTGCTTACTCCATGTGCTGCAATCCACAGGTTTAAATGACATGAAGAATATCAACAAAACTGGGATTACAGAGCGCCTCGGGCTTCAAAGCATCACAGACCGATCACATCAAAGAGAATGAATGCCAGAACCTGCAGGGCATTTGAACAATCTGATAAAAGATGAGGAGAAGACAGCTGGCTTTTATAGCCTTGTGACCCGTACCCTGCAATTACCTTGTACAGAAACCAGCATGTACTGTATAATGAACACACAGATGAACAGTGCTGCCCCGATCCAAATGAACTGCAATTACCTTGTACAGAAACCAGCATGTATAATGAACACACAGACGAACAGTGCTGCCCCGATCCAAATGAACTGCAATTACCTTGTACAGAATCCAGCATGTATAATGAACACACAGACGAACAGTGCTGCCCAATCCAAATGAACTGCAATTACCTTGTACAGAAACCAGCATTATTATTATTATTATTATTATTTATTTCTTAGCAGATGCCCTTATCCAGGGCAACTTACAATTGTTACAAGATATCACATTATACATTATTTCACATTATACAGATATTACATTATTTTTACATACAATTACCCATTTATACAGTTGGGTTTTTACTGGAGCAATCTATGTAAAGTACCTTGCTCAAGGGTACAACAGCAGTGTCCCCCACTGGGGATTGAACCCACAACGCTCCGGTCAAGAGTCCAGAGCCCTAACCACTACTCCACACTGCAGCATGTATAATGAACACACAGACGAACAGTGCAACCCGATCCAAATGAACTGCAATTACCTTGTACAGAATCCAGCATGTATAATGAACACACAGACGAACAGTGCTACCCGATCCAAATGAACTGCAATTACCTTGTACAGAATCCAGCATGTATAATGAACACACAGACGAACAGTGCTACCCGATCCAAATGAACTGCAAAGGCAGCGGACCTGCCAACTGTACATTTCTGGGGGTTCTTGATTTGGGGTTCACACATGAAAATAGTTTGGTAGTCTTCAGTGGATGAAAATCCTCCTAAATAAATCATCACAGAATCTGAGGATGCCACTGGCAGTCTCTGCTTGGGAGAACCCCACACTGAGGATTGTTGGTGAGAACCATCTTCAACCTAACACAAGCTCAAAATTAAAATGCCATTAAAAAAATCTCTCTCTCTCTCTCTCTCTCTCTCTCTCTCTCTCTCTATATATATATATATATATATATATATATATATACATACAGTAGAGTGCAAATTTATTAAAACACCTCAAGATTTGTCATTGATTTCCTTTATATACCTACTGTACTTGCATGAAAACCTCTGGGTGTGAGAATTTCAATTTTCGGTCAGCAATCAGTGATATAGAAACAACAGACACTCGTGTGAAAATGTTAGACCACTTTGTGCTTTAATTAGGCACCTTAAACAACTTCTAAAAAGTCTTATGCATTTCACCATTTGTGGCTACTGTATATATCACTGAAAGTGCATGAATCAGTAGAGAAACTACATTTAGATTACATAAAGATTGCAAAGAGAACGAGCTGTGCAGGTATTGTGAAACACCAGCAGTGTTTTGGCACAGTCCAGTTTGGATTGGTGACGTGTCTCAACCCACTTAGAAAATATCTCACTCTCCTGGACTAACTGGCATCATTCCCATCCACCATTTTCAGTTTGGACTGTATGGGCCGTGCAGGTTTATTATTTCTAGGTTTAACACAATAAACACATTCCTATCCTTCTTTAATAAGAAATCTGGTAACGTTTTGTACGTTTTTAAAATATCATATTATTTAAAGTCATTACCCTCAATGCTAACCTTGCTCTTGTCAATATTAACAGTATAACTGTGGAAGAGGTACAATTACACATAACTTACCTCATTCATTTTCAAGGTAAAAGTACACTTTGATTATTATTTTTTTCTACTTTCTTATTAATATTGTGCATAGAAAGACTACACAGGTCTGTTCCAGAAAGATATTGTCGATAGCCACTGTTGAATTTGAGAAGCAGCCACACTGACGTGACAAGGCGCCACCAATCTGCAGAGTGCTATTAATTCTGAATGAGATAACAGTGGGCTAGTATCAGCAGATATACAACACAAACACTCTAATCAGGGCTGGTGATTAATGCATTTACAATCTTGTTTGAAACTGGTGTCATAAGAACATAATAGGAGACATGGCTGTTTGTTTTAGCTCACTATCGGAACTCATTTCAGCAATGAGATTGTTTTTTAACACTTTGGCTTCCAGTAGCTCTCATGCAGTAAAAGCTGCGTCAGTTGGCATGGTAATGAAGCAGCATGCTAATTAGTTGAGGTTAGTTTAGGTTGAACATGTGGGTTTGGCATTCAAAATTAAGCTTCATTTTGAGATCCTAAAAGCCAAATAAAAATGCTCACTATTGGGATCCAAAAAAAAACAAATGACATTTCTAGAACTGGAACTCTAAGAGCCTGCAAAAATGTATAAAATATGGAGGTCTCAGCCAGCACTGAGAATCAGGAAACAGCTTGTGACCGAGTGCTGTTGAATGGCGTGTGAGGTGACGTCAAGGACCAGGAAGTAACAGAAACCAAACAATGAATGGCGGATGGTGAAACTGCAGCGCTACGGCGCTCAGTGTATTTTATTAAATGAACAAACAAACAAAAAGATTTGAACAAAACGAAACACTACAAACAAAAGGGCACGTTGGCCAAACAAAATAGAAATAAACAAATAAGCGTGCTGGTTTTATATTTTAATCTCCTCTCTCTCTCAAAATGCGTCTCGCTTCTGACACTCTTCTCCTTGCGCAGACAGCTGGAGGCTTTTATATTCTGACCGAAGGGTTAACTAGCTGTTAATTATCTTATTACCCTTCGGCCACAGTCGGCACGAGTTTAGTAAGGATGCGTGACTGTCAGCTAGTTAAATAATCAGTAGCTGATCAGTCACGCATCCTCACAGGGTTTTTTAAAATGCAAAAACAATAAGAAAATAAGCGGCGCTTCGCCGTAATATAAACATGAATAAATAATATGAATAAATAATAAACAAAGTGGCGGGACACTCCGCCACACAGCTGTAGAGGTCTCAGCATGTGTTTGGATTATTTTGTATTTTCTTTATTAAACACATTTGCGTACAGATGCTCCAGCAGCTGGTCAAGGTGCCACACTCTCAAACAGTTCATAAAAAGACTGACAGGTGAAGACAGGAACCTTTGGCACAGCCTCCCTGAGCAGCAGCTTTAGATACTTCAAATCAGCATCCACTTTGTGATAATACTAGCAAAAGCTGGAGGATTGAATGAGAGAGGCTAAACGAAAGGAGCCATGCCAAAAAGTGTGTGCTGGCACCTTCCATCTGCTGCTGATCTTGCATGACGTTTGAGCTGAGATGGAATGACAGTGACACACTGAAAGACACGGACACACACATGCTGTACTTTCCTAGACACACACGAAGGCTGTCAAACTGTTCTCAGTCATCACAATGTGCCTGGGCTTCACAGCACACAGAATGCGTGTCAGTATCTTATAAGATTGATTGTGTCTTTTGAAGACATTGAATTGAAGTTTGAGGACAATCAGGTACAATGTACTTAATGTTAATTTTTTTTATATTTTTTTGCATGATATATATGTAACTGCACAATCATATCAGAAAAGGGTTAGAGTTAGGGGGTTAGGGTTAGGGATAGGGTTATGGTTATGGTTAAGGTTAGGGTTGTGCAGGTATGCATTGATAGATTAGGTAACTGTGCATGTCTGGTGTGTTCTGCAATGATTTAAGGGTTAGTTATGGAGTGTTCTCCCGGCTAACCACAACAGGTTTCAAAATATTGAGCCCTTTGTTATTGATTAGTTTGATCTGTTTCTGACTAGTGCTATTGCCACATGTAAACTTTCTGACTGCCTCTCCCATAACCCTTCCCCATATCAGTGACCGAATCCTGCAGGGTGTTTTCTAAAGGGATTATCACACTGAAGAGTACAATTAAACCCCTCTTGCTCACTGAATAGCTGCTTTTACAGCACATTCCTCTCCTCTCGGTCTCTCTCTCCTCTCCTCTCCTCTCTCTCTCTCTCCACTCTCTCTCAAGTTCTTGCTCCTCTCTGATGAAACATCTTTTATGAGATCTTTATTATTATACAAGCTTTGGTGAATTCCAGAATTTATGATTTTAATGAGATCTGGTATCGTGTTCCTGAATCTCTCTCTCTCTCTCTCTCTCTCTCTCTCTCTCTCTCTCTCTCTCTCTCTCTCTCTCTCTCTCTCTCTCTCTCTTTCTCTCTCTCTCTCCTCTCTCCCAGAGGTACAGGCTGTAGTATAAATACGTATGTCTGTGGAGAAATCCCTAAACACTGATACCTAAGAAAAGATTGTGATCCTCTATCTCAGATGTACTATCTGAAAAAAGCAAAATCCCAACTGCATTGCTTTGATAAATGCTTCAGTCGCTATTACAGTAAAACATTAATTACAGTTAATATAACTGCATTGGAATTGCAGTCTTACATCACTAAACTGCAGCATTTTATGTGTGGATAGCCTCCTTTGATCTGCAATTACAAGGCAGTTAATCAGCAAGCTAACGGCACTCTAGGTTGTTCATCTCAATGTAATAGGCTTGCCTGCTGTTTAACCGCTGTGGCTTTTCATACGTGGAGATTAAAAGGAAATCTTCAGACGGCTTAAAGAAGCAGCTTCTGTAGAAAATCAAAAGATGGGACTATAGTGTTGAGATGCCGGGCTCCTAATCTCAAAACATCTCACTTTATAGCAAGACAAGATTCCAGATGTGGTTTATGAAATAAGATTTACTATTCATGAAACCTTTCTCGGCTAAGAAATCTGTTGCAGGTGGTGACAACAAATCAAGTACAAAAAACACTTGTAAGTGAAGTCTTTTATGAATTGTGTCCCATAGGCCATTCATAATGTATCAACTTAACCCTAACCCTTCTACCCCTAACCCTAACCCTAACCCTAACCCTTCTACCCCTAACCCTAACCCTAACCATAACTCTTCTGACCCTAACCCTAACCTTAACATAATCCTTTTCTGATACAATTGTGTATTTACATATATCATGCAAAAAGATTTACACATTAAGTAAATGATAACTATGCATAAATTGTAATACATGTATTTACTAAGTAGCTACTATGTAATTACACAGTAATTAGAGACACAATGTAAAGTGTTACCAAAAAGATCATCTATGGAATTGTGAAACTAGTGAAACAGTATTTGTCTAATAAGAAGTGACTTGTTTAAAACACTTGATTTCATTTTTTTTCTTTTTTATTCAGTTACTAATTGATGAAGTATGTATGTTATGGATGTATGTTACCCTTGTTGAGTCTGGCTCTGGAGTTCAATGTGTCTGGACTTTTAAAGTGGTTTATATGAAGATAAACTGGGAGCAAAGCCGTCTCCTTTCATGTGGGACCTATCAGCTTCCATTCCTGGGCTCCCTCTCGCTGCTGTGCCTTTTATTTTCTACCTCATCCTGAGTTCACTTCCTTCCTGCGTTACAGGTAAAAGGGACCCAGCTGAGTCTTGCACTTAAGAATCTGTATGCAGTCAGGTGGGGTCCTATTGCCTGCAACACAGGAACGCAATGGAGAGACTGAAGAATCTCCATCACACACTCCTGTGGAAGGGTGAAGGGATTTACCTGACTGAAAAAAAACTGGAATGCAAGAAGACAAAATGCAGCAAGAGGCTTTTGACAATGCCAATGTGGGAATGAAGGCTAGCACACCCTAACCTTTCCAGAACCTTCACCGTTTACACGGATGCCAGTGAAGTCGGGCTGGGAGCTGTTCTTGCACAGATGGGTGAGGAGGGGGAACACGTAATAGCATATGCTTCCAGAATTCTCAACAAGGCCGAAAGAAATTATTCCACATCGGAGAAGGAATGTCTGGCAGTAGTGTGGGCAGTGGAGAAATGGCGGCATTTCCTGGAAGGCGTCCCGTTTGACGTGGTCACTGACCATGCTGCCCTCACAAAGCAGGAATAAAATAGCCTTATAATCATGCACATACAGTACCAGGAGGTACTACCAATTCAAGAATGCAATTACTCATTATTTGTTTCTGTGATTTGTGTTGGCCCTGCCAATCTTTTGTCTACTTTAGGTTTGCAAATGCTGCTCTACATGAGATGTTGTTTTTTCTCAGTGGACCATTCCTGTTATAAAATCCAAATGAATAACTCAATAAAAACCTGATGGCACTGAAACATTTCTAACAGATTGTTTTTAATAAAAGGTTAATTTCATCTATTGTACACGCCGCTGAAAATGCAGTCCCTGAGTTCAGCTGCTGATTGTGAATAAGTGTATTTCTGCAATGTTCCTGTGCATTCATGGTGTTCTGCTTGAAAAGACTGCAAAACTAACAAACACAATAATTCTATCATGAAAGCTTCAGTGGAGTCTATTAAGCCCAATCTAATATCAAAACTTTTTTTTCTGTCAAGTGTTTCAAATTAGATGATCTATTGATGATTCCTCTTACCAATTGGAATACATTACCTGTATCTGTATTTTGCAATGCTTGTATAGCACCAGCAGTCATATATGAAAAAGCTTGATAAATAAGATATAAAATAAAGTTGTCCTGCTTTTGGTGCAATGAATAGAAAATGTACTTTCCTGATTCCTGATGTGTTTCTGGTACAAAGGAAATGCTCTCTTGCTTTTTCTATTTTAAAAGTATATTTCGCTCAGCACAGAATGCTGTACTTGCATCTAGCAATATGGTTAAATATACCTGGATTCCAGTGAGAGGGAAAATATAACCCAAATGTTACACACCCCTAGTGTGCTCTTCTTGCCCATGCATGCTCTGTTTATTACGGCTGACAGTTCCACATGTTTTACAGCTGACACGTGTAATATTGTATGGTCTAGTGTAAATTATGACAGCAGAAGAGCAAATGGTTCAGCTATAAATCTTGGCTACTTGCCTATGAGGCTTTATTAATTTCTGCAGCGCAGCACTCTGCAGCACCAGTCGAGTATTTAGAGGCCTGTTAGATGGATCGGTGTCATCGTTTTTATTTGCGGCCCTTCAAGACTGCGTGAGTCCAGTTATTAGCACGTCACCCCCGGGATTCATACAGGACAGTATTAATGATTGAATCAATAGGAAAATGAGTTCTGTTTCCCTGAATGGGGATTCAGCAGTCTGTGAGCGTCTGTTGAAGGTGGGTGTAATTTACTCACCTCCCCGGCTAATGGAGTCGCACCTCTGCTCTTCCAGGCTGTCAGGGAGAGAGGGAGGGAGAGGGGGGAACAATCGCTGACGGGCTGACGGAGCAGTGTAGCGGTGAAACCACACGATGCTAGCGAGCAGAATCTCTCTTAATTACCTCTCCCCTCCGGCTAATGCTGTGGGCTGTCTTTAATGGTAAAGACGGTGAAGCTTGACAGCCCCACAGAGCCGAGGAGGCAGTGTTTAAGAGCTTGTTAGCTTGTACTGAAGGAAGGCAGCACAAGCTGAGAATGGAGTGGTTTATTAAACTTCTACTAAAACTGAAGCCATTTCAAAACCAAAGTATAAACAGCTCCAGAATAGTTACCTACCCTCCAAAATGCTCATGCCATTTGTTCTGTTATATACCAATAAAAGCAATATGATCAATACATAAATGTGCTTCACTGTATTAGTCAAGTGATTCGCTTGGTGAATGCCAAACATTGTTATTCGTATTCAAGACTAGTTTCTAAATGTTAAGCTAAAGGCAAATTAACTTTCGCCTATAACTGTTAATTTATTTAATGCAATAGCGCTGCAGAGCCAAGAGTGTTTGATTATTTTAGCGTCATTATTAAGTTGCAGTGTGTGTTGGAGATCTGATGGAGCTTTTAGACTGGTGTGCATTATTAAGGTACGTTATTTAGAGAATAATGCATGGGGTAGTGTGTGATATGAGAATTTAATGCCCACTCAAGGGCTGGGATGCTACATCCAATTCTCATGTATCACACACTACTCCATGCAGTATTTTTTATAATCTCTGGAGAGCAATATTTTCTTGCCAGAGTTGTGTGTTGCTTGTTGAGGGGGGCTTTCTCTACTTAGTCTATGTCAGTAAGTTATTAGACTGAGAGTGAAATGTTTTTTTTTTTCCAGTTGAGAAGCGAGTGAGAGAAGACAGCAGCTATGTGAGGTACAGTTGGAATTCCTTTCAGTTGGGTCGCGCTCTGTTGCTGGTGTTCATGAGTGCATGTTTCCCGTAATAACTGGCCGTTTAACACAGAAATATCAACTGAATGAGCACATTGAAAACATTGCTCACCGCTTATTATAACAAAATATGACCTTTGTTTGTCTCACCATTTCCAAAAATAAGGCCTGCAGTGTAAATATTTCAGAAAGCATTAGAACGGCTTGATAAGTATTAAGAAATAAAGCGCTGACACTGCCCACACGGTAATTAGTTCTGAAGTGTGCACACAAACTGTGGATGAGTTCAGAAAGAGCAAGCATGTCAATATGGGACGTGACACAAGGATTGCGCCTCTGGCCATTCTAACAGTTTTCAGTAAACAGGCAGGCCAGATGATGAATGGGATTGTGTTTCCGTGGTGTGTGTGCCACGTACTGAGCCACAGAGACTAGGTGGGACTGCTCCCAAAGAGTCTGCCTGGCCCTACAGTACTGCTTGCTGTGTTGGTCTAATTGGTGGCCAGTGGTCTAAGAAAGTCTCTCAATCCCAATGCAACTGGAAAAAAAAAGCCACAGAGGGTTGGTTGGTGGGGAATGTCTTCAGGAAGGGAAATCTCAACCAGAGAAGAAGAAAATATCAGCATGGATTTCTATCAGTAGCCAAACCATAAGAACATAAGAAAGTTTACAAACCAGAGGAGGCCATTCGACTAATCTTGCTCATTTGCTTGTTAGTAGCTTATTGATCCCAGAATTTTAAATGCTTGAATCAGATCACACGTAGTCTTCTTGGTTCAAGACTGAATAGATTAAATTATTTTAGCCTGTCTGAATATGACGTGCCTTTTAAACTCAGAATAATTCTGGTCGCTCTTCTTTGCAGTCTTTCTAGAGCAACAATATCCTTTTTGTAGTGAGGTGACCAGAACTGAACACAGTATTCTAGATGAGGTCTTACTAATGAATTGTAAAGTTTTAACATTACTTCCCTTGATTTAAATTCAACACTTTTCACTAGATATCCGAGCATCTTGTTGGCCTTTTTTATAGCTTCCCCACATTGTCTAGATGAAGACATTTCATCATAAACTCCTAGATCATTTTCATTGATTCCTTCTTCAATTTCAGTATCTCCCATAATGCACATTTTTATTGCCTGCGTGCAGTACCTTACACTTTTCTCTATTAAATGTAATTTGCCTTGTGTCTGCCCAGTTCTGAAAGCTGTCTAGATAAGTTTGGATGACCTTTGCTGCTGCATCAGTGTTTGCCACTCCTCCTATTTTTGTGTCGTCTACACTCAGGTACAGGACAGAGCGGGAGTGCCTGAGTGCACGAATGCATGGACTGTGTTTGTGCAAAAAGGGTTATGAATGTACCCCATGCAAATACTTATTTATTTTTGCTATCAAAACAAAATCTCATAAATACAGGGTTACAAAATTGTTATCGGTGGGCGCTTGTGCTTGTGCGTGTGTGTGTGTGTGTCTGTGTGTGTGCATGTGTCTGTGTTTGTGTGTGTCTGTGTGTGTGTGTGTGCGTGTGTCTGTGTTTTTGTGTGTCTGTGTTTGTGTGTGTGTGTGTGTCTGTGTGTACGCGTGTGCGTGTGTGTACGTGTTTGTGTGTGTGCGTGTGTCCGTGTTTGTGCGTGTGCATGTGTTTGCGTGTGTGCATGTGTGTGTGTGTGTGTACGTGTTTGTGTGTGTGTGTGTGTGTGGCGTGTGAGGCGTGTGGCATTTGTTTATTGATAAAATTGCTAAAAATATATATTTTTTGAAAAATGTAATAAAAAGGGGCTGCAGCTATAAAAGAGGATTACAGCATCTTGTCAAGCCAGCTGTATGCTCCAACTGGCTACATTAAAAATTTTAATGAAGGCGTCTGGGTTCTGACCGGTTCTGAGCCCTGTTTTCTGTTTTGTGCTCACGTCAGCCACCAACAGCACTCTCAGTCCAGTCATCAGCACCTCTGCTTATTCTCTGAGTATTGATTCTCAGAGCAGGAGGGATTAAGGTGGAGCTGTGGTGGCTGAGTTTATGCAGATCATGAATTTCATTCATTGAGCCATTCCTCCTTCCTCTCCTCGTGGGGCCTGCACTAAAACAAACAAACAAAATCTTTATTTATTTTGTTTTCCAGCTGGATTTGCAAGGCACTTTGTCAGCACTGAGAGCTCTGTAAGGAACTGCATTAAGATAAGGTTAGAGCCATGGACTGATTCATGAAGTGAGTAATCATACCATTAAACAACAGTGTGGCCAGTGATTAGTGCTGAGGGTCTGGGAGGCAATGTAAACTAGTGATTAGAGCTGATGGACTAGGAGTCTGTGTGAACTAGTGTTTAGAGATGAGGGACTAGGAGACTGTGTGGACTAGTGATTAGAGCTGATGGACTAGGAGACTGTGTGGACTAGTGGTTAGAGCTGAGGGACAAGGACACTGTGTGAACTAGTGGTTAGAGATGAGGGACTAGGAGACTGTGTGAACTAGTGGTTAGAGCTGACAGACTGGGAGGCAGTTTGAACTAGTGGTTAGAACGAGCTGAGGTATGGAGAGACAGCGTGGCCCAATGGGTAGAGCTGAGAGACTGGGAGGAAGTGTGGTCTAGTAGTTAGTGGCTGAGGGAAATAATTAATTGCACTATGATTGCATATGTTGTTACACATGGTAGTAGTCATTTTAAAATCATAATTAAATGTGTAGTCGGATTGTGCACCTGTGTAACTGCGGTGCTGTAAAGCAGGAGAGATAAAGTGTTATTAGGCTTTTAAGGGCACATCTGGTCCTCATGTCTCCCTGCTTCGCTTTACTTTGCACAACAAACATCTTTCTGATCTTTACCTTGAGCATTGCACTGCAGTTGTAATAAAACAAAGAAATAGAAAGTGGACCCTTCTTCTTGAAGGGTCATTTGCTTTATCTGCAATAAAGCAGCTCCATTCCTCAGGCTGCTTTGGCAGTGATCTATTCCTTGTTATTAAGTGGAACGGCTGCATGACGATATTAGATCATTTCCTAGTGATTTCATTTTCCGAAAGTAAACTCCTGGATGGTTTAATGAGCTGTTAGGGCTGTAAACATGAAAGCCCTGACAGCCATGCCTGTGTGTGTATATGTGACTTGTTTTTAATTGAAGGCACTGTGCTGCTCCAGCCAACTGCTGCAAATTATATGTGTGTCTCTTGATTTGCCTTATAAGTTAATTAAAAAAAAAGAAAAAGTTATCATTTCAGATAAGAACATTAGTGAAATGTCTGATCTAAAAAAATAAATTAAAAAAAACTAAGAAATGTCACTGCAGGAAACTCAGTGCTTAATCATTTATTTCAGTTTAATTTATAAACCGTTTCTCTCAATTTACTCTCCATTGACCTGGTCGGTATTGTGTAAATACGACAGCCAGACTCATATATAAAGGCTGGAGTTTTGCAGCCATCATCTTGCATATTTTGCACAGACAGGGAAATAGAATAGGGGTGTGCACGAATACGAAACCCAAATCCTGAGTTTGTTTTTTTATTTTTTATAAATGTGACACACCTGAGCAGATTAAAGTCCTGGATATTTGATTTCTCTCCTCATGGTGGATTTTCTCACTGCAGGGTTTATGAACATGTCTTCCAATCATTAGTGATTACTGCTAGTTTATTGGAGACAATTATTACACATGATCTGCTTAGCAAGCCAGTTACTGTAGCCAGTGTTAATGCTCTCTGTATTAATCAACCTTCCTCAGCTGACACATGCAGTGCCTGGAACAAATTAGAGAAAGATAATGGAAGTTTAACAAATTAAACACACACACACACACACACACACGACAATAACTCCATCTCAAGACCCCTCAATAGAATGAAACCCATTTATGTTCAGTCTCATGTTGTATTAGTCTTTATCATACTATTGTATCACTAACTGGGATGACTCTGTTTGAAAAAAGCATAGAAGGAAAGAATCTCCCTCTCATTTTCTTCTCTCTCGCTCTCGTTCTCGATCCACAGAGTAGTCCATCACTGAGTACAGGCCTCCAGCAGACCCTACAGCCATCCCCTAATTAGCAGCACTTGACTCTGCACGCTGCCTCTATCTCCTGCTCTGCCTCCCTAAGTGTGTGTGTGTGTGCGCGTGCACGCACGTGTGTCTGATCGAGACGTTCCTGCTAGGCTGCCTTTCGGGATGCTACTCTGACACACACACCCTCTCGATCCTTCCACAAAGCTGAGCCTATGATCTCTGATTACGTTTTTTTAATTTCTCAGTGTATATAGGCACTATAGAAGCACAAGGCTGTTTCTGTAGTGTGGGTGTTGTGAGGACAGTTCCGCAAGGCTGTCTCTCAGGTAGCAATGTTAGCCTTGTTAGTGACCAAGCATTTAAAAATTGCCAATAAATCATGTATTTTGTTGACAATAAAAAGATACAGAAAAGGAGGCAAAGACAAAGTTCACTATCCACGCATTTCTACTGCTGACCTGGAGAAGCATAATTGAAAAATACATTAATGGCATTTTTAAATGCTTGGTCACTAACACTCTATCATTGCGGTTTATGCCATTGAGACCAGCACGGAGGCTAACATAACAAAACTGAGTACTCTTGACCAGCTGAATGACGCACTGAAGCATGTAATTATCGTAGCAGACCATTAGACTTTAAGTCGATTACCATTTCTTTATGTTTCATCAAATCAATAAAAACACCAGCTGCCCAAGCATTTTAGTTTTCTTCAATTTCATTAAGTTGTTGACTTATTAAATCTAATTATGTAATTATTTTATGCATTTGTACACTGTCATGCCTCTGAAAAGATCAAATGTGCCGAAAGGAATGTCACTCATTTTTAAAAGCAATGTGTATATTTATTGCAAGTTTTAAATGTTGTGTATTGATCATTTATTAATTGAACTGTGCTTTGGCAAAAATTAATTCTGCCGTGCATTGTACTATTTTGCATGGTAAAAACAAAAGCCAATCAGCGTGCACTACCCAAACATTTCGTTTTATAGATTATGATTATAGCGGGACATCTGTAACTTAAACTCTGCTGGTATCTCATGGATGTATTGTAACTTCACAGATTATTAATTCCCATAAATCAATTTCTGTTGTAATTCTCAATTTAAAAATAAATTTGTGTTAATGAAAAGTAAACTAGAACCATTCTTTAAAACTCCATTCTTGCTCACAGAACAAAAAAGTTGCCTAATTATCACACCGCTCTGAAGTGCTGGGTGTGTGTGAGGCTGTATTTAATTAGTAATTACACCCGGTTCATTAGACCCCTCTAGGAGGGAACTTGATTCCTGCCCATTATTTTGCAGTCAAATAGACTTGTAAATCTTTGTGTTACACTTATTGCTCCTCCTTTGTTCTGGAAAGGGTGTAGCTAGGGTTTCCATTCTTCCACTGGCAGGTTTGCTTTCACAGCAAAGAAGCAGTTTGTTCACATCTCTCAAACAGCTTTGTCTGCGATCACACATCTTCACAAGCATACCTGCCTTGAACAGTAACCCTTGATGCACTGAAGCTCAAACACAGGGCACTGCACACGCTGGAGAGCTGGGCTGGGGCAGGTTTAGCAAGCTTTCTCTGCAGAGCAAAGACTGCTTAGTATATACAATGCAACATTTCTCTAGTCTGTATTTGTAATATATATATATATATTATATATATAGTTGTTTTGTTTTGTTTTGTTTTGTTTTGTTTTTGTTTTTTTTCTTAAACAATACCCAAACTTATTTTGTTTTAGTTTAGCATTAATATCGAACACAGATGACATTCCTGCTGGATAATTGTCTGTAGCGATCCCGACTCTGGAGGATATGTATGCTATTATGGATCTGTTTTTACAGCTTGTTTTCAGAATGGATGGCGTTAGGTTGTTGTTGTAAGTGATGATGTGGGATACAGGATTTTACAGATTGCACTGAAACATTTTCAGATAAGCCGATTGCTCCATACAGCACATGTTACCATGCAGGCTTAGATCCTATCAATGCCTCAGGACACTGCTCAAGCATGTTGTGTTTGAGAACAAGGATGTCAGGAGCTATTGTGTGTGGATTCCTCACATTCCTCCTCTCTCTCTCTCTCTCTCTCTCTCTCCCTCTCTCTCTCTCTCTCTCTCATTCTCTTCATCTCTTCATCTCTGCTTTTTCGTACAGATTTGAAAGTTCAGATTGTCTTCATGAAGAACAGGCTGCTGTTAGAGTATTGCGCTATTACAAAAGCTTTTACTACAGTGCTAAAGTGAGAATTAACCCTTTGAACTCTGTTCTGGTATGATTTAACCCAGGGTGGAATGAATACGCATTTTTTCTTTCCTGAAATGCTAGGGGGATAAATAAAAAAAGCACAGTC
The DNA here is from genome assembly GCF_902713425.1 of Acipenser ruthenus. Taxonomy (NCBI): domain Eukaryota; kingdom Metazoa; phylum Chordata; class Actinopteri; order Acipenseriformes; family Acipenseridae; genus Acipenser; species Acipenser ruthenus. The sequence continues at coordinate 32,769,159 of NC_081205.1, read as the reverse complement.
TGGTTCCTGAACATGGTGTTCTCCTTGATTAAACTCATTACATTTTAATACATTTTTCAATGGTAAAAAAAAAACAAAACAGTGTGCCTCTCAGAAAACTAGACAGCTAATTTTAATGGAATGAGAATTAACAAACTGGAGACGTGAACCAGCACCAGAAACAAAAGGCGTCTCGTAGAAACGTTTGTCAACTTTGATTGGCAGGTTTCATTATTCAGTTGGAGGGCATACAATTATAACTGTGTGTGCAACGATCTTGGTTCCCGCAGGCAGGGGTTTCTCACAGGCGGACGTGGGGTGTGAACCCGGGAGCATAGATTGTGCATAGATTGTGTCACCTACCAGCTCTGACCCCTATCCCCGTGCACGCTACATGTGCATATAGAGTGCATAGTCACGAATGATGGTCTTGAAGCAGAAGTCTGTGTGTGTGTGTTTTTATTAAATCGCTGGCTTTTCATTGTTTAAATTAGATTTTTTGAAAACCACAGAACTGTGTTTTTTGATGTTCGAGTTTGAAATGGAGGGGAGACAGCATCCAGGCAGATGGTCTGCAACCATAGCGACAGCACTCTTATCTCCAGAGAACACTCCAATACCAGACCGTTCACAGCCAACCTTTCTTTTCGCTTTCCATTCTTTTCCTATTAGTTTAATCTGTGAAGGAGCGAGACTCTGCATTAAGCTCTCTGTTGTAATGTGTGAGCCCAGCATGAACACACCAGGCAGGCCTGAGAGAGAGAGAGAGAGAGACAGATTGAGAGACGGACAGACAGCACCATTACAAACATGTCAGAGCTGGGCGAATGATAACAAGCCCTTTACAGCAAACCCATGACTGTATATAGCAGGGCTTCACAATATCTGTCTGTCCGTCCATCTGAACGTCCGTCCCTCCGTCAGCTTTCCTGCCTGCGGGAGAGCAACTGGATTGGGAGGGGAGGTGGAGCAGACTGAATTGTAAAAGGTGGGAAAAATAAGGTGTAGTTTTGGCAGATTTGTTATAATGTTCTGTAAATTACTTGCAGTTTATTTGTAATTCCGTACACAGAGTAGGTTGTAAGTCTTTTGCAAATGCTTTTGTGGATATCAGAACATTTATCAGGCTTACAGAAGAAGAAGAAGAAGAAGAAGAAGAAGAAGAAGAAGAAGAAGAAGAAGAAGAAGAAGAAGAAGAAGAATGTGTTATTGAATGTAAAACTATATGCAGAGGGACAGGGAGAGAGGGAAAAGACAGGGGAGGGTAAAACGACTATAAACTCCTCAACTCAGGTAAAACCACTACAGGAAACAGGAGAAAGAGCTACCATATTTAACTTCCCTTAGCAACCACTGTAAGATCTTACCAACCAGGTAAGATCAGTTGACCTGGTCGTCATGTTTACCAGGTGGCAGGACAGGGCAGTAATGAGCTCTAAAAGCTCCCGGCACCGTGGCTGGTTAATGATAATGCACCGCGAGTATTTACCATTGCACTGGCGGCCCGTAAGCTTCATTAGGCATGAAGGGAGGGTTATTTACTTTTCCAGCCTTTGAAACAATTTAGCCGGGCTGAATAAACACCATTAAGATTCATTTCATGACTGATCGTTTCATCGCACGCTGCCACTGAAGGTCATTGTTTTCTTTACCAAAGAGCTGTTCTAGCAGGTTACATGACAGGCTGGAGTCATGGCCACAGGCTGGACAATAGCAGGTTAAGTGCACCAAGCTATTTTTTTTAACTTAGGTGCTAATGCATGACTTGTCTGTCTGTGTGTCTCTGTGTTATTCAAGGAATTAGCAGTCAGTGTGTGCTTTACAGCCATTCACTTAACCAGACATTGTGGCAATTGACAAGGTATGCACAGATAAGGTCAACTAGGGTGCTTGAAGGTAATTCACATTTCTGAATCTTTGAATTCTAGATTTAATTCTGAAAACAAACTGGACTGTTTAAAAAGGGGGGTCATATAACCTAAATCATTAGTGCACCAGGACCAGTGAACAAAAATATCCATACAAGTTTGAAAAATATGTTTTTGAAAATAATTTAATATTGGGAGACACTATTTCTTTCTCACTCAGAGATACATAAAAGTGGGGGATAGCTTACCTTATGATGTAGTGACAGCTAAAGAACTGCCATCATAGGATAGAGATTAGAAACTGCTATGGGCCTACAGCAAGGGAAGGTTGTGGTACTTGTCATGAACAGAAGATCACTCGAAATAAATAACTTGTGGAGGTAATTCATACAAAATTGCATTTAAATTGCCGGTACTGACACTTATTATTAGTTGTCACAGCAAAATAAATGAACAAATGGAAACTGACATTCAGAGATCAGGTTAAGATTAAGGGTTGCAAATGGTTTTTCTCTTTCTCTCTCTCTCTCTCTCTCTCGCTCTCTCTCGCTCTCAGTGTCGCTCTCTCTCTCTCTCTCTCTCTTGTTCTCTCTCGCTCTATCTCTATTTCTCTCTGTCGCTCTCTCTCTCCCATATGTTTTTATGTTCTCTATAAGAGATGTACTGTATATAATGTATGCACAATCTTGTGGGATGTACGCATGAAGTTTGGGGATATGTGCATGAAGCTTGGGGATGTAGACATGAAGCTTGGGGATGTAGACATGAAGCTTGGGGATGTACAGATGAAGCTTGGGGAGGTATGCATGAAGCTTGGGGATGTAGACATGAAGCTTGGTAATTTACACATAAAGCTTGGGGAGGTATGCATGAAGCTTGGGGAGGTATGCATGAAGCTTGGGGATGTACGCATGTGGTAATTTCAGAGCACACAGTGCAGTGCTCATATTAGCCCAGGGTCATGTCCTCACTGCCCTATATTGAGCAGAACATATTTCAGCCAAGATGGAGGCTTCTCCACTGCCCTGAATAAAATGATCATTGCAGTGTGCACTCAGAGATCAGAGGATGCTCATTGCAGTGTGCACTCAGAGATCAGAGGATGGTCATTGCAGTGTGCACTCAGAGATCAAAGGATGCTCATTGCAGTGTGCACTCAGAGATCTGAGGATGCTCATTGCAGTGTGCACTCAGAGATCAGAGGATGCTCATTGCAGTGTGCACTCAGAGATCAAAGGATGCTCATTGCAGTGTGCACTCAGAGATCAGAGGATGGTCATTGCAGTGTGCACTCAGAGATCAAAGGATGCTCATTGCAGTGTGCACTCAGAGATCAGAGGATGATCATTGCAGTGTGCACTCAGAGGTCATAGGATGCTCATTGCAGTGTGCACTCAGAGATCAGAGGATGCTCATTGCAGTGTGCACTCAGAGATCTGAGGATGCTCATTGCAGTGTGCACTCAGAGATCAGAGGATGCTCATTGCAGTGTGCACTCAGAGATCAGAGGATGCTCAGCAGCAGTTTTATTATAGAGCCCCCTCCTCTGCTGACCCTTTGTCAAGACATCCCGGTTGAGAAGTGTTTGCATTGCTCTTGAGTTAGTTACTCCTAGCCTTGCTCCTAACGTGTATAATACATTCCTAGCAGATGCATGCTCTCAGCTGTATTTGACGGCTTTCACTAAGAGTCTTCTCTTCTTTGTTTTAAATTAAAGTGTTCTCAATGCGTAGATTATTGTTGATTACTACCAGTCCTAGATTCAATTAGGAAATTGGTTGCCTATTATTTTCATTATGCTTTACTACCCTTTGCTCTGCTTTAACTGTTAGCTTTTATAAAGGGTCTTATTCTTGGCTGCAAAAGAATTTCTCCTGAGGCTAGTCATAACACAGACTGCTAGTAGGCTTTTAGTGCAGGTCATAATCTTACACACGCTTCCTCTCAGCTGACAAACAGGACAGTTAACAAATCCACACCTCAGGGGCTTCAGCTGGCCCCGGGGGCCCAGAAAGTAAAGAAGAACCAGATTACTGCAAACTAAGGTACAGAACAGGACGCTCCTGAAAAACAAAAGGGCATTAGAGTGCAGCTGTCTTATCCAGCTCTGACGGGTATGCATTGACAAAAGCTACTTTGAAAGCTGCTTCTTGATTTGATCAGCAAACAAAAAAAAAACAGGTCACAGATAAGATATGCAGTGATAGAGCTGAGAAAACAGGAAGCCTGTCTCGCTGTATGGCCTGCGGTCAGCATCAGGACCTGCTGGAGTGGAGCCAGGCTACGGGTAAGAAGGAAAGTGCAGGCACACAGGTAGGGACGTGTCTGGAATGTGGGTAAAGCAAGTGATCCCTGCTCTGAAAAACAATTGTGATACGAGAAGCACGTATCAAACAGTACCTGTGCCTGATGCAAGGAAGATGGCTTGTGAGTTAGAGAAAGAATAGGCTAGAGGGTGAAGCTGAGAGAGACTGATTGAGATTGGGGCAGAAAGAACTTTATGTATTTGAGGTAAAACACATGCAATACACACCCCCAATACACACATACAAACTTGAAATAGACACATGCACACACGTGCACATTTAGAAAGAAAGATAGACGAGAGAGAGAGAGAGAGAGAGAGATAGAGAGAGAGAGAGAGAGAGAGAGAGAGAGAGAGAGAGAGAGAGAGAGAGAGAGAGAGAGAGAGATGCTGCTATGCGGCTCTGTTTACAGGCTGACTACAAAGACACTACCTGGCCCTGAGTGCCATTGCACTGCCATGGAAAACCATTAGATAAAAATCCATGTCACTAAAGCTGTGTAGTAGTGCCAGGACTTTTTTGTGTTTCCTCCTCTCTATTTTCTATTTCATTGTAACTAAGATTAAAACAACTTCAAAGCATTTTCTTTTTTACTCTCCAGGCGCTTCACAGATTGCGTCCTATTAGCAGCAAAGCAGAGTTATAGAATTGTACCTCACTGCAGCTCATCAGCTGGATAACAGCTTCAATTGAAGACAGTCCGTTCACAGCCAACTGAGTATTACAGGGACTTACAATATTAAAGAAGCCTGTGACAAAAAAGAATGTGTTAAAACAGTGCTTAAAACTCTATGATGTGAGTGATTGTAGAAAGGCTTTGGGAGAAGCTAAGCAGCAGGATATAGCTGCAGAAGAACCTGTTTGGTTGGTGCTTGGGATTCCTGAGCCGCCCACAGCTTCCTCCAGCAGCATGAGATAATTACACATTAGGAAGGTGGCTGGACCAAGGCTGTAGCTCACCTGCGTGTGAACACACAAACCTCACCCTCTTTTCATTAAGCTGTTTGTCTTCTTGACACTCACTCGTATTTTCAGAGTATTTCAAAATGAACCACCTGTTGGTTTGAAAACCAGAAGTAAACGATTGAATTGGTATAGAGCGCCGTAAACTGGAGTAAATGTTCGTAGCTTCTTTTAGTTTTACCTGAGAATTTACACACAGAGAACAGATTGTAAATTATTTCCTGAAGAGACAACTTAATTTAAAAAAAATAATATAGATTTTTTGTATTCCTGTAGAGGGACAGACACACAAACCAACAAGGAGAAACACACACACACACACACACACACGTACACACACATACACACACACACACACACACACACACACACGCACACACACACACACGCACACACACACACACACACACATGCACACATGCACACACACACACACACGTACATACACACACACATACACATGCACACACACACACGCACACACACACACATGCGCACACACACATGCATACACACACACGCGCGCACACACACACGTACACACACACACACATGCGCACACACACATGCATACACACACACGCACACACACACACGTACACACACACATGTGCACACACACGTACGTACACACACATACACACACACACACTTACATATTCTTCTATAGGATCAGCGTAGGAGAATTAGTCTTCTGAAGTATTATATTTCACCTTCTCTGAGGAGGGTTCTTGACTTGTCACTTTATAATAATGATAAATTGCTAGCATATAAAACAGGAAAATTCTCCAGTACTCTACTGCCATCTCTCAAATGTATTTCACTGTATTTATTTACTGTCTCTCACAGCATCACACACCTGAGTACTGCAACAGGATGAAACCTCCCACAGCTCCGGCAGGTCTGGGGTATGGAGGTGTGATGTTGGATGTATCAGAGTCTATTTATCCTCTCAACGGGCAGTTATAGTGAGGAAATCCCCCTGAAATGGAATTTGAACCCTTGTATTTTCTGGCATCCAGTCATATTCAGGAAAGAGTAATCTAGAAAAGTTGTGTTCTCTTTTCTCCAGTAGGATATTTATTGGTTTGGTTTTTTTGGTTTGGATCCAGTGTAAAGAAAAAAAAATATTAATCTCTAACGTTTTTGTTGAATCAAAGAGCCTGTTAAATTAACATCCAGACCTGCTTCGTAACAACAGATGTTATCTTTTAAGAACTCAGGAAACCTGAGATATGCTGTCCTGTATCAATACAATGTGTGTCATTAGTTTCTCGTTGCTCCTCAGTCGTTATTAATTCCTTTTTTTTCTTTTTATCTGAGAACGTATGACTTTATCTGCAATGCTGCCTGCTCAACCGTCAAGATGCTTTTATTCTCCTGTCAATTAGCGAAAACAGAAATTTCTTTTTTGACAGTGAAAGCAGCTGGAGGGCGCTTTCCCAGTCTGCTAAAATGCAGGGATTTTTTTTTTGTTCTAGTAAAAAGTAGCAGCTTAGGCTTATTATTAATCATATAGTCTCTTTAGCATTAACGGACAGAATAAAGTGGACAATAGTATATCTAGCTGTCTATAATGAACCAGTAATACAATACAGTCCTAGTCAAGCCATGTGCATGCTACCCATCATTAATTCAGAGGCAACAACAGATCCTTGGGCATTTCCTATACTTTTCAACGGGCTGTATACATGAACAATCCAGCAGGTGGCGATGATGTATACACAGTTAGTTAATTCTGGTTGCAACCAAAAAAAGGTTGGCGGACATGTGGTGACTTCCTGACTTCCAATAGATGTAGGGGATCTGGGTTCAAATCCAACCTCCACCAAATGGTTCCTGTCAATAGACGAGAATCCCATGCTAATTTGCAATCAAATCCTATCCAAACACTTAATCCTGGCCCTAATTCAAACAAAGGGGCTCTTCATGTAACAGAATCAGTCAGGCTCACACAAAAATGCGTAGCATTTGCATCAATACGTGTAATGCAAAGACAGGTACGAGTTAGTGCCTGTGAACAGATGGTGCATTGTGTGTTTTATAATTTAATTAGTACAGATAGCTGGGGCCACAGTATTACCTGACTGGCAGTCACTTCTGCTTAGCAACTACAAAACACCCCTGAAATGACAGTGTTGTATTACTAACAGTGTGATTCATTTGAAATTATAACTTTAATCTGTTTTCTGTTATGCACAGCAGAAATAGATCCCGTTGTTTATTAATTTATTATTTTCAGAAATACTCAACTTACTGGTAAGTTCTCAAGTATATATATATATATATATATATATATATATATATATATATATATATATATATATATATATATATATATATAAACAGTTCTGATCTGATGTTTCATACTTTTGTCCATTCTTAAGAGGATAAATCAAATAGACAAATGGTTTTTAAACTGTGAATCTGGCTGTGATTCTCTCTAATCCATATATATTACTATTCTTTCTGGAGCATTAGTGTGGGATTAACGCCCACACTTGAAGACTCTGTGATAGTCCTGAAGAATATCAATATTACTTGAAGACTCTGTGACAGTCCTGAAGAATATCATCATTACTTGAAGACTCAGTGACAGTCCTGAAGAATATCAACAGGTGTTCTAGCCTATGGAAGGGAGTATTTAGGTTATATCAATCCAGAGGATTGGCTGTTATAAGGTTAAAATGGAAAGCCTATCCCCTCCCCATCTCCCTGTTACTGTCAGGAGGGAGAAACTTAGAGACAGAGAGAACGAGAGATTACTGCTCTCTCTGCTTTCAAGGTTTATTATGCCCTGTAATTGTTATAAATGGCTGTTTTTTAAGAATGGCATTCAGCTCTGTAATGGGACCCAGATGAGGCAGGCATTCAGGCTCAAAGAGCATCTCGCTTCAAGACAGCACACCGGGACAAAGCAAACAATAAAGATTGCTTTCAGGACAAATTGGTTCAGGGGGGGACAAGGGCCTGGATCACGTCAGGGAAATGAAACCCAGATGTGGGCAAATGTGCGCTGGGAGAGGGAGCTCTGGAAGTGTGTTTGCAGGACGGATCAGTCAGGCAGTGGCTCAACAAAGAATTCCTCGTCATGTCAGGACAGCCTCTGGGGGTGGGGGAGGGGGGGGGGCACTGGTCACCACTACCACTAGAGCAGCTAGGTCAGAAGGATGAGTTGTTTCTAGAGGATGTTGATGTGCTGATAAACGGTCACATGCGGCAGGCAGGGGCCCTGCACATATACATTGTGTGTGTGTGTGCGTGTGTGTGTGTGTGTGTGTGTGTGTGTGTGTGTGTGTGCGCGTGTGTGTGTGTGTGTGTGTGTGTGTGTGTGTGTGTGAGTGTGTGAGTGTGTGTGTGTGTGTGTGTGTGCTTTATTGTTGTGCTCTCGGTGTCTTCTGCACATCTTTCTGCACAGTCCTTAGTCGTACTCAGTGCACCAAAATCATCTGTCACAGCTCCAATACTTAGGATTGGTCACCAAGTATACCTCGTCAATATTATAGGCTCCTACGGAGTTTGGCTCTCTAACTAAGCAATGCTTCTGAGCACCTCTAACAGTCCAAATGTTTGTTTCAACCAAGAACTTGGTTTTAAATCTGGATTGTTTTCCAGTGCATTTTAGACAGCAGTGACAGGTTTGAAACGGTCTGCAGCTCAAAGGTTTGCTCTGCCTACTGTACATCAGGCCAAGTAAGAAGTGGCCTGCCTTGGCTTGAATCAGGCTGTTGGGGTACACTGGAGGTGAGAATCTTCGATACAGGGTGATACGGGTTAGCTGAAGGACATGTTATTCCCAAACCACCTAAAGGTTTTACAAATTGGGGAAGGGCAGTTTGTGTAAAGCTAAATGCTGCTTTCTGGACAAGCCATTTTGGCTTGAGGATCTAAATTGTCTTTCCGACTGAGATGAAAAGTTGCTATAGACCTTTAGTATGTTCCACTTACATTTTCATGTATCTAGTAGTGAATGACTTGTTTGGTCTCATTCTTCTAGAAATGGGGAATCGACACATCCCTGGAAAGCTGTTGGGTATCCTCAGAGAGAAACGAGGTGTGACACCTCTGCAAGGCTTTCCTGGTCAAAGCGTTTAACAAACGAACCCTGTGCAGTGTGGAGAGTGACGGCATGCCCCCTTTTAATTGGGCAGCCTAAATGAGTGTTTTCTCTGCGGAGGCCCCTGTCATTTTCACATTTCAAAGCAATTTCACCGAGAAGGGAAAACAGAGACTTCCTAAGTTTAATAGCTTCTCTTGTTTCAAGTATCAAGCTGTACCTGTGGTGGTATAAAGGGGGTGTTTGAGCTGCATGATAAAAACACAATGTTTTTTATGTCTGAAGTTGACACTGCAGGGTTTTTAAAAAAAAAAAAAAAAAATTTTAAGATGCCCCACCAGCAGTATAGAGAAAACAGAATATTTTTACACTAGATTCTCAACAGCTTTTTTTGTCTCTCCAAATCATTTTTTGTTTTTTTCAGGAAGAAAAAATGCACCCAATAAAGTAACAAACCAGCAAAAAGCACACATTAATAAGTTGTCTTGAACTGATTGTTATTACTTTTACAATATTACAGTATTATTATAATACCATGTGTCCTTCAAAAAACAAGCAAATAAAATGTGAAAATAACAATTGGGTAGAAAACATCTGAGAACCTCGAGTTGTATGTAATAGCATTGGCACTTCCCTTATAAACACTGAGAACCTCGAGTTGTATGTAATAGCATTGGCACTTCCCTTATAAACACTGAGAACCTCGAGTTGTATGTAATAGCATTGGCACTTCCCTTATAAACACTGAGAACCTCGAGTTGTATGTAATAGCATTGGCACTTCCCTTATAAACACTGAGAACCTCGAGTTGTATGTAATAGCATTGGCACTTCCCTTATAAACACTGAGAACCTCGAGTTGTATGTAATAGCATTGGCACTTCCCTTATAAACACTGAGAACCTCGAGTTGTATGTAATAGCATTGGCACTTCCCTTATAAACACTGAGAACCTCGAGTTGTATGTAATAGCATTGGCACTTCCCTTATAAACACTGAGAACCTCGAGTTGTATGTAATAGCATTGGCACTTCCCTTATAAACACTGAGAACCTCGAGTTGTATGTAATAGCATTGGCACTTCCCTTATAAACACTGAGAACCTCGAGTTGTATGTAATAGCATTGGCACTTCCCTTATAAACACTGAGAACCTCGAGTTGTATGTAATAGCATTGGCACTTCCCTTATAAACACTGAGAACCTCGAGTTGTATGTAATAGCATTGGCACTTCCCTTATAAAAGTTTACTGCTGTATTGTTGCACGGTCATTTTGTAGTTTTCCCATGCTTTTCCCATAGTTATACTATGCATTTACCATAGTCATCCATGGTTTGCCATGGTTTTTAATATGCTTTACCATACCTCTCTGGGCTTCACAGTGCTAACCTATGTTTTACCATGCTTTTACTATAGCTTTTAATATGGGCCTGACTCTGTCAGGACAATCCCTGCCGTGCCATGGGGTACAGCAGAGGAAACGCTCTCCTTCCTGTAATTTTGTTGGGTTTTCAAGAGGAAATCAGAGGAATTAGACAGGCACATGACTGCCCTGTCATGGGGTCCTGAACTGAGCAATTATCCCAACGAATCACTTCTTAGGGAATTTCAGGGTGTAATCCTGCACTTTTGTTTAATGGAGTAACAATATTTATTCAGGTTCAATTTACTCCTCATGTATGATATGCTAATTCAATCCAAATCAACATTGCTAATAGGTAAATGTAGAGATGAGTTGTTTTGTCTAAAGTCTTCAACAGGGACTGTGGCTCCAAGTTCGCTCGGTTAATTGTGCGACCTCATCGTTTCCCAAAAGGTTTTTCCTCCAGCTGACAAGTGAACTGAATTGGGCTTGTAAAATGGAGAATTAAAAGGAGGCAGGAGAATGTTAACATCATAAAACCAATAAGTAAATGATCCACGTGTCTCTCCCTCTCTCTCTCTCTCTCTCTCTCTCTCTCTCTCTCTCTCTCTCTCTCTCTCTCTCTCTCTATCTCTCTCTTTCTCTCTCTCTCTCTCTGGTCATTTACTGATTCCTAACAAATGTTTGTAGTCAGTAAGTGACCGGGTGAGAGTGGGGGCTATCTCTAATCCACACAGACTCCAGTTTTGAGAGTGGGGGCTATCTCCAATCCACACAGACTCCAGCTTTTAAACTTCCAGACCTCTGCTGGATTGTCTCACAAGCCCCCCGAAGCCTCTTTAACCAGGGATTCTCGTTCTATTTAAACAGAGATGAGACGAGAGTGCTGCAGTGCTTACTTTCATAAAGCCTCTCTCTGCTGCTTTAGAGATCTAAACTGGAACAGAATCTCCTGAATCGCTCCTTTTGTTCAGCAAAGGGGCCTCAGTCTTTGCGTTCGCCCTGGCCTTCTGCTCTGTCTCTGTGTGCTTTCAACATCAGATGAAACCAAACAGAACAGTTTCAAGTGCTCTTTCTAGCTAATGGAATCCGTATCTTACTTAAGGCAAGTCACACATGTAAGGATAATATACACACTGTACTGTAGTTTACAACTGATTTATATGAAGCAATATTTCTTTCTTTCTTTCTTGGGGAAAGAAATTAGAAAGAAATTACATTCAGTTTAGTGGTCATCAATGGACCTCAGTTTACAAATATCTTTATTGATGGCACTGCGATATATTTAATATTGATAGAGTAGGAGAGAGCTGTAACCAAACCATGATCGAGGCTCTCTCTTCCCACTTCACTTTCCTTTCCTTTCCTTTTCTCTTCTTTTTTTTTCTCTCTCTCTCTCTCTCTGTCACCAGTATTCGCAGTAACCCTTATCATTATCTCAAAAGGATGACACCTCAGCAAATAATAGTGGTGTTCCTATAATGTGGCTGCGAGGTTGATAGAGATTGTAATGAGATTCCTGAAGCTAGAGAGCTCATTCACTGGCCCTCTCTCCTTCTCTCTCTGTCTCTGTGCTCCACTTCAAAGACACGACAGAACAGTAGAGCAACAGAGAAGACTGGGGCTGGGCTTCGCCATGCTGAGCCTGAGATAAGCCAAGGACACCTTGACATGAGCTGCATAGCATACTGTAGCTATCACACACATGGAAGAACAAGCAGCATTACCCTGGGCATAATTCCTCATGTGTTTTGTTTCATTTTGCTTATTTCCTCTGTCTCTGATATGATCTGCAGCTCTGGGACCTGAGCTGTGATCTTTACACAAGACGTGTTCTGTCTGTATTATATTTTGGCTTTGATGAAAAAAAAAATCACATGTTGTTTGACACATTTATACTCTAGCTGAGACAAACAGATCATATTCATTTTCCCTTCAGACACAGATTCACACACTCATTTGCTACAGAAACAAATGTGCCTTTATTTTCCTTCTTCAGTTCATTGGCTCTAACAACTAGGCTTCACTTTATAACTAGCTCTAACAGAACACACTGCCTCCCTCCCAGTCCCTCAGCTTTAGCCCCTAGACCATACTGCCATATTCCCAGTCACTCAGCTCTAACCACTCAACCACACTGTCTTCTTCCCAGTTCCTCAGCTTTAACCACAAGGAAACGCTGCCTAAATCCTAGATTGTCAACTCACACCACTTGGCCACACTGCTGCCTCCTGGCCCCTGAATTCTAAATCACACACCTTAACTCGCTAAAGATGCGCAGTAATTGTTGACAAGTTGAAATCATAAATCGTTTCCCCTGTACAGCAACACCTGTACCTTGTAAGTCACAGGAGAGCTGTCTCTCTCGCTTCAAACACAGAAGTCTGAAGCCAACTAAAAATAGCAGAGGAGGAGTTCAGCAACCACATGGACTCCAGAAAGTGTTCCCCACAGTCTTGAGGCTGTTTCTGAGATGAAACAAAAAAAAACAACAAGATGTTTTAGATGCTAAACCTACCCTCTATAACCCTACAGTGATACCATAGCAACAAATGTATACAGAGGAATTCAACTAGAAGCCACCATTGGGAGTAACATTGTCTGAAAGGAGATCCTCTGATTGTCTCCTAGTTGGATGGTCAGTGGTCAGTGTTTCTATCACTGATCACAGATTGGTCCTGCTGGTCAGTGTTTACATCACTGATCACAGATTGGTCCTGCTGGTCAGTGTTTACATCACTGATCACAGATTGGTCCTGCTGGTCAGTGTTTACATCACTATGATCACAAGGAGAGAGTTTACTGTACAGTTATCATGGATCCTGACAGGGTGTGTATTTTAATCACATTACATAGGGAAGACTTTACATGAAATGTCTCTAGTTACTTAGTAAATACATGAGCACTTACACATAATTACAGTGTTATTTTGTATAGTTACAATGCACTTAATGTGTAAATCTTTTAGCTCCATGTATGTAAGTACACAATTGTATCACAAAAAGGGTTAGAGTTAGGGTTAGGGTTATATTGTGATGTACACATTGCATAATAACTATGCACAATAACATTATAATTATGCCACTCTGCTCTCTGAATAGAAGAAGATGCACAGGTCTGCTCCCCTCGGTGCAGTACATGGAGGCTGCAGGGCAATCATTTATTTCTGATTACCACTGAATTACCGTTAACCGTGGTCACTGCTCCCTCCCTCACTGCAGCAAGGACCTTTGAGGTTCTGTTGGGCCCAGTCTTGATGTGTAAGGTCAATGACGCTGCCAGTAACAACCAGTTTATAATTAAATAAAAAAGAATGTTAATAGAGCAGAATCATGAATACTAGAGATTTGGATTTACGCCTCTGAAAAAAAGATCATTATGTACTCTTTTGAAGATAAGGTCTGTACTGTATGGCAAAGCTAATGGTGGAATATTAAACTCCAATTAGCCAAGTGTTTTAAGCAGGGCTCTCCCCTGCCTTGCTAACTTGTTTTTCTTTTCCTGGCTTGTGTGTTGGTGTTTGGTGTGAATGAATGCAGAGGCATGTTCCTTGCTCAGTAAGGGGAGCTGACAGCCTTTGATAAAGTACCCTGTTAAAGTTTAATCTGAGCGCTGTGCTGGGAAAGTGACCTGCTGTCAGTGAACCACAGCAGCTCCTCCATGCAAAATGCCTTTCAATCTGGCCAATGCACAGCAGCCATGCATAATAGGGCCAGCAGAGCAAGACACTTAGGGGTAGATGTACTAAAGTGTTGCGTCTGTCGCAATCGCTGCAAACCACATGCAAACCAGTCGGAAGTGTAGCGTGAAATGTACTAAACAAATGCAACGCTGTTAGCATCATTTCATCGAATGCTTTGCAGCCGCAGTTCTTATTTGCACTTTAGCCTTAAATGAATATGTAATTCTGGTTGTTTGTTGGCTTTTTCTCGTGTGTTGCCAGTTGTGCTCAATGTGCTTTTGAGACTTAACACCCAAGTACCTAATTTTCACTAAAGTCAGGGTGAAATCAAATTTATATGACATTTCTGGTTTTGGGAGCAATAAACTGCACACATGTGCCGCTAACCCCTCCAGCTCATTCTGAGCATCTGTATAGGACCATGATCTAGTGTGTGTTAATTGTCTAGGCTACTAAGTAGACTAAGTTAAAAATAATAATTATTAAAATAAAATAAAAAAACCCTAAAATCATTTAGTTTCAATTTAAAGTAATAATTTATTCGCATTGTACACCAATGTGTACAATGCAGCAGCGTGATTTATATTGTGTTATTTCAACTCAATTATTTATATTTAAAATACATCGAGAACTGTAAATGTATGTGTGTGCGATTTTATTGTATTGTTTTTAAACCCGACACCTCCTTATGTCGGACAAACATGTCCGGTTTAGCAAGGGGCTACTGTATTGTCATGAAAAGTTTTGTGAGGGTGAAAGTGGGGGCCCCACTATAGAATCTGATGGGATTAAACTGCCTTTCATTTTATATATATAAAATAGGTAAAATGAAGATGGAACAGAATGCATTGTACAGATGACATTTCCATTTAATAAAACAATGTTATTTAGATTCTTGCACCCTTGCATGTATAGACGTTATCCTTCGGGCACCCTCTGCTGCAGCAAACCACAACTCAACTGCTGCTATTTTATTCTTAGTAAATACGACAAAATGTGCACTTTTAAAATTGTCTCAAAGAAAATGCAAATTGTGGTATGTTTGCACTGCGACTGGCCCATCTTAGTACATCTACCCCTTAGTATCATTACCCTTAGAAAAGTTTACAATGGTAATTCTGAGTTGTCATTTTGCAGATTACTAGGATTTGCTTATGCTTATGCATCGTGTGTCTCAGTTTGTTTTCTTGGGGGAGAGGGGTTTGTATTGTTTTTATTCATTCCTTGACTTCTACCATACAAAACTGCAACAACCTTTTGACTGCCCATGACATTTTATATAAAGTATGGGAACAACCCTTTTCGGAGCTGAAATAAATGCCATTATGGAATAATCGTTTGGAGCAACTTGAAGCAGACGTGGGCACAATGATTATCTAAAATGTTTCTTCTTATCTAAAATTAAAACAAGATGTTTTGCTAAGCACATACGCTTTCATGACCGTTATTATTTAACAGAATCAGCTACGCAAATGTATATAATGTTAACTCCAACCAGCTATTTATGAACGCCTATTCATTTTGCAAAAATAGAACCCAGCAAATAATATAATTAGAGGTAAATGCTTTGCAATTGTTATCCACTTAAGGAAGGGTGCTGCAGAGGGCCTGGTTAAAGGTTACACTCTGGGGTAGCAGCTGTGCAAGAGTGTTTAAAACAGTCATCAGAATGTGATTCGAAATGAGAACAAGAGGAGGAACACATTGCGTTAAGAGAGGGGATATTTCATACCCATATCAAGTTACACTGTATAGTTCATACCCATATCAAGTTGCATTGCAAGTCAGAGTGTCAATCACAGGGTTGCTGTTCTGTAAGTCAGTGTGTCAATCACAGGGTTGCTGTTCTGTAACTCAGCATGTCAATCACAGGGTTGCTGTTCTGTAAGTCAGCATGTCAATCACAGGGTTGATGTTCTGTAAGTCAGCGTGTCAATCACAGGGTTGCTGTTCTGTAAGTCAGCATGTCAATCACAGGGTTGATGTTCTGTAAGTCAGCGTGTCAATCACAGGGTTGCTGTTCTGTAAGTCAGCATGTCAATCACAGGGTTGATGTTCTGTAAGTCAGCGTGTCAATCACAGGGTTGCTGTTCTGTAAGTCAGCGTGTCAATCACAGGGTTGCTATTGAGAATCCCTCGCTGTTGCAGAGCTTTGAATCCCTCGCTGTTGCAGAGCTCTCTTGAGATTACGCAGCAATTACCCGACAACCCTTCACAAAATATGTTAAGAATTACTGTACAGTCATGCAATCTGTTCAGCTCCTCAAGTGGGGTTATAAAGCAGGTGGAATGTATTCTTCTTCTTACGCTTGTCTATAAATCTGCCACACCAATGACTCTCCGAGAGCATTTTAAATCACATTACACTCTTTTAAACAAGCAAATTGATTAATAAATATAACAGAATGTGTTTAATCATTGCCCCACCACCTCCCATCACTCTCTTTCTTTCTTTCTATGGCTCGCGATGGACACACACAGGGCCGATTGTTCTGAGCTCTTTGAAGCTTCAGAGGAAACAAATGGATGTGTCCCCCCTTCAGAGTCCAGAGTGAATAAATCACAGGGTCTCGTGTTCTTAGCCCCGGCCCCCCTGCAGTCATAAGTTATGAGGACAGCAGTGCTTGTTCTTGAGCATCAGGCTTCACGCACGCGAGAGACAGAAGCAGCATGTTTCTCGTTTTAATTCAGGAGTGCAGATCAGTGCTACCCGTGTCCAGTTCTTGCTTGTGGCTCGTTCAATCCCTTCTAGTCTCGGAGCTTGTTCCAACAATGGCCTTAATGATTGAATGGAGCAGTCCAGAGTCTTCTGGTCTTTAAATTGTTTAGCTGAACCCAGTAATTTGTAATTATAGACCTGGTTGGAAGAAGGTCCCGGTTTGGAAAGGACTAAAAGCCACACCCCTCCATTGCTTTAACACTTATTGAAAGACCCTCTGCAAGGACATCCATACAAGGTCTAAGTTTTGCATTTTACTTGCATTTGGAGACTGCACATTTTTTACTCCAGCAAATAACTTTTTGATAGTAAGAAAGCAAAAAAAAAAAAATTAATGTCTCAATGCCATTCTGGGGGTGCAATGAATTGTCAGAGTGTATTTACTTTGTGTAGACAGTCAGAGACAGACAGGGGTACAGTGAATCACAGTGTAGAGACTGTGTAGACAGACACAGACAGACAGGGGTACAGAGAATCATAGTGTAGAGATGCTTCTACATTGTTATTGCAGTATTCTGGATTATGGGTGTTGGCACAATATTGCCCACAAGCACAGCTATGAGGATCACTGCCTCAGTAGTTAGGTCCTTAAGGTTCTGAGTACTCCTTGTATTTGCTTTGCCCATTGAAACAGCTTAAACCTCGCTCATCTGACAGTGTTTAGACTGTGTCACATATGCTGACCAAATTTCAAATTTTCAAATGTATTTTATTTAACCAGGATCGAACCCTTGAGATATACATCTCATTTTTCAACGGGGTCCTGGCAAGAGAAGGCGGCAAGATATAACAACATTATAAAATCAATAGTAGAAGGAGACAAATCATTCAAACAGGACACAAACACTTTGCTGTTGAACTGCAGTACCCGATGTCATTTACAAGTTTACTGTGCAATGTTCCCATCAATCTCTTGTCACGGAGACCAAATCCAGAGATTTCAAAAAAACTTGTCAGTCAACACTGCAGCCAGCTTATTCCCGCGAGGGGGTCAGTGATCCAGGCTGTGGTTTCCAGCACACTCATAATGAGCGACAGGTGAAAACTGTTACCTCTAACAAGGGTGAAACAAGCTCATAATGGGCTGCTATTAAAGAGCTCCCATGCTTGAGAGCCTGTGTTGTTTGCTTTTCTAAAGGTTAATTTGAAAAATGCGAACCGTTCAGATTTTCTTTTTCTTTCATTCAGAATCACATGGTGTAAAGTTCACAAGCAGCAGACAGACTAAATGTGTGTTTAGACTATGTCATTTTTATAAACATTAGTAAAAAAAAACAACTAAGAGTTTTGTGACTGGGTGTTCCCACAACACGTATTCAACCAAGTTTAGCAAGGCTTTGACCTTGGTATTTTATAGAATGTTCTTCTTTCCACTTCTTGGAGGTTCAGGGTTTGTGAGAGGAGCACGCTTTGGATCGCCCTCTGCTCTCTTCTTTCCACCTCTTGGAGGTTCAGGGTTTGTGAGAGGAGCACGCTTTGGATCACCCTCTGCTCTCTTCTTTCCACCTCTTGGAGGTTCAGGGTTTGTGAGAGGAGCACGCTTTGGATCGCCCTCTGCTCTCTTCTTTCCACCTCTTTGAGGTTCAGGGTTTGTGAGAGGAGCACGTTTTGGATCGCCCTCTGCTCTCTTCTATCCACCTCTTGGAGGTTCAGGGTTTGTGAGAGGAGCATGCTTTGGCTTTTGGCTGGTGTTGTCTGCTTCTCTGCTATTCGTTTCCCTCCTCGGTGTCTCAGATTGCAAGGTGGTTGTGTGATGTAAACTGATACCTGTATCCCACTCCCTATGTAATGCGCGATCATCAGGCATTGAAACCGTGATTATGGATGCAGTGAACAGTGATCACATGGCTCCAGGGTGTGTTGATGGTGCATTATTCAGGTAATGTGGGTATAAGCTGATTCATTTCACCT